>NW_006938258.1:0-2337 GCF_000298275.1 Orycteropus afer afer | reverse complement strand
GAAACGACTCAACGGCACTTAACAACAACAACAACAACAACAAACTGACTTTAGATTTTTGAATTTCTTTTTGCCTTTGAATGTCCTAATTTCACTGTCATATTTGAAGGCTTGTTTTGCTGGATATGTAACTCTTGGTTGGCAATTTTTTTTACTTCAAGATTTTGTGTATGTCATCCCATTGCCTTCTAGCCTATGTGGTTTCTGCTTAGAAATTAGGTGTTAATCTTATTGGTTCCAATTTGTAGGTTTTATTTCCTTTTTTTAGAGCTGATATCAAGGTTCTTTGTCTTTGATTTTGGAAAGTTTGATTATGATATGTCTTGGTGACTTTCTCTTGGGCTCTACTCTAAATGGGGTTCGTTGAACTTCTTGGATAGATACCTTTTCATCTTTCATGGTGTTGGGGAAGTTTTTTGCTAGCAAGTCTTCAACAATTTTCTGTTTTTTTTTGTTTGTTTGTTTGAGGGGGGTCTCCTTTTGTTCTGGAATTTCTTTTGATGTCATCCCATATAAATCTTAGATTTTCTTCATTTCTTTTGGTTCTTGTGATAGTTGGAATTGTGTGTCAACTTGGGTGGACCACAATTCTGTGTGGTTTAAGCAATTGTGATGTGGGTTGTTCCAAAGATGGGATCAGATGTATATGTTTTGAACAGCCAATCCATTGAAACAGAGTTTCCCTAGGGGTGTGGCCTGCTTCCAGTATATTTATGGGCATCCTGGGAAAAGAGACACTCTTCTGTGGATCGAGATTCTGTTGTGCTGCCTACAACAGTCTATGAGCAAACAATCCACCATTTGGCCTGGAGATCTTGGATTTTTCATTTGTTGGAGTCAATAGCCAGTATACTGCCTGTCAACCTTGAACTTGTCAGCCCCTGCAGCTGCATGAGTCAGGAAAAGCCTCCAGCTTGAAGTTTGATCCAAGAACTTGGGACTTGCCAGCTTGTATAAGTGTGTGAGCCATTTTCCTAAGATAAATTTCTCTTTCTCTCTCTCTAGATATAAGCTTTACTGATTTTGCTTCTCTAGAGAACCCAGTCATTTGGTAATGGGAATGGTTCTAGAGAGATAAAATCATAACGATGGGCTTCCTAAATTGGTTCTTGTGACACTGCCTCCATTAGTATAGAGGGCCCAGCTAATCCATGGGATGGGGTGGCAACATTAATATGCGAAATAGAACCACCAAAAGATCAAGTACTTGTGAGAAGTGAGGCTCTGGGTGATTGTATATTTAATACTTTTTCTACAATTTTGTCAGCATGAGGAGTATAAGGAAGTTGGTTGTTTGGTCCTACTTACACTAGATATAGTGGTGAAAGAGCAAGATGAGTTCAGGGCTGCTGACTCACAGCTTAACTGCCACATAAAAGACCTCAATGTTTCCAGTTGCTCTCTGAAAGAAAATCTTATTTCTTCTAGTAACAGAGCTGATATTGCTGAAAACCAAACCCAGACTCTTATTGTAAGGGTGGCTGAATTACAATGCCAATTAAATTGTCAACCCAGAATGGTGTCTGAAGTTAAAGTGAGGGCATCGATTAGGAAAAAATGAGATCCTGAAACCCAGAATGGGGCATATAGGCAGATAGCCAGAAAGATCAGGGTATGGAGCCTGTAAATTCTGTTGAATGTCTCCCATCTGAAGGGATTGCTATAAAACCATTATCCCCTCCACCTCAGTTTGATAGAATTAGCCTGACTGTTCCTCCTGGGTGATTGCCTGAGACAGATGCCATGGCAGACATTGCTGAATGTTCTCAGGAACTGCCCCAACCACCCATTTTTGCTGCTAGAGCTATAACTAAAGTTAAGTCCAAGTGAGCCTCAAAAGGTGAAATACAAAGTGTGACTGAGGAGGTGGTATGCTACACCCAAAAAGACATCTTTGATTTTGCTAACATGCACAGACAGAAACCTGGAGAATATGTATGGAAATGGCTACTGAGGGTGTGGTATAATGGTGGAAGGAATGTAACATTGGATCAGTCTGAGTTTATTGATTTAGGCCCACTAAGTATCAGCCAAAGGGATTAGATGAGGAGAGGAAAGTCAGACCTGCCCAGAGCAGCAGGCAGGAAGAGCAGGAGAAAGGGGATAAAAGCCAGGAACTCGGACAGAACAGCAGTCAGCCCCACGGTTACAGGTGAGGAGAGACAACTCAGGGATGCCCAAAGCAGCAGGCTGGAAGAGCAGAAGAAAGGGGATTAAAAGCCAGGAACCCGGACAGAAGAGCAGTCAGCCCCAGGGATACAGGTGAGGAGAGACAACTCAGGGATGCCCAAAGCAGCAGGCTGGAAGAGCAGGAGAAAGGGGATTAAAAGCCAAGAG
>NW_006938257.1:3040-3604 GCF_000298275.1 Orycteropus afer afer | reverse complement strand
ACTTGGCTTTTCTTACTATAATAACACTTAGTCCACATGTCAGGGAGCCAATGTTGGAATTCTGCCGATTGTTCAGTATATCTATTCCAATTATGCATGCTGGAACTAGGGAAATCACTTCAGAATGGGTTCAAGGACCCACTGGACCCACAATGAGATGCACCTTAGCTAAGACTCCATCAATAACTAGACCTCCATATGCCCCCACTCTGACTGGTGGGCCACAATGGAATGGTCTCCTGAAATTAGTGTCAATTCAGAGCCAGTGTCCAATCCCTGAAAAGTCTGATTACTTCCTTTTCCCCAATGAACAGTCACTCTCGCAAAAGGCCTCAGATCCCTTTTGGGGGGGGAGGTCTGGGAGAAAGATCGACATTATAAATTTTTGGCAATGTTATGGGGTCCTTCCTCAAGGGGACCCAGCCTCCCCTTCATTCGAGGGATTGTGGGTCTGTAAACTTACTCAAGTCTGGGACTTGATTGAGAGGCTGTGACTCTGTATTCTGGTGATTCAATCTAGGCTGCTGTTCACATGACCTAGAATTCTTCTGTCTATATAGATCA
>NW_006938257.1:0-630 GCF_000298275.1 Orycteropus afer afer | reverse complement strand
GCTCTTTCACCACTTTGTCTAGTGTAAGTAGGACCAACCAACCAGCTTCCTTATACTCTTTATGCTGACAAAATTGCAGAAAAGTATCAAATATGTGATCACCCAGAGCCTCACTTCTCACAAGTACTTGATCTACTGGTGGTGCTATTTTGCATACTAATGTTACCACCTCACACCATGGATTAGCAGGGCCCTCTTTACTAATGAATCTGACTTGATGGCAGTGAGTTTGGTTTTTTGTTTTTTCTTTACTAATAGAGGCAGGGTCACCAGTGCCTTTATGATTAATCAAATTGGAGAACCAAAACAGAATCAGTGAGAACAAATTTAGGAAGCCCATCCTTATGATTTTGTCTCTCTAGAACCACTCTCAGTACCAAATGTGTTAGGCTGGGTTCTCTAGAGAAGCAGAACCAGCAAAGTTTAAATATACATATAGAGAAAGGAATTTTATCTTAGGAAAATGGCTCACACACTTATAGAAGCTGACAAGTCCCAAGTTCTTGGATCAAACATCAAGCTGGAGGCTTTTTCTGACTCACAGAGCTGTGGAGAATGGTGAGCTCAAGGTTGGCAGGCAGTATACCAGCTGATTGACTCCAACAAATGACAAGTCCAAGATCTCAAGGC
>NW_006938256.1:0-2362 GCF_000298275.1 Orycteropus afer afer | reverse complement strand
GATTGTTGCTGTCTCCCACTCAGTTAGAGAAAAATTACAACTAAATAACCATCAAAAAACTAAAAGCACGTGGACAAAAGATACACCATGTAACCACACAGGAACTGTAACCAAATAAAGAAAACAGGGAAGAAGAAGAAGAAAAGAACAAGAAAACCTGAAATATCTGGGGATAGGGCACTAAGAGAAAAAAGGTAGAGAAGGATAATAATGAAGAAAAATGGGAGAAATGCAAAAAGAAAAACAAGGAACAGGGTTAACCATGAGAAAATAGGGGCAAAAAAAAAAATCAAATTAAAAAAAATTTTTTGCAACCAGGAACAGGAAAAGAAAAAAAGCTGAAAACTAGGACCTCAGAGGGGAAGAATAAAGAATAATAGTAAAAAGGACAGAAGTATTATTAATAGTAGTAGTTTTTAAAAAGGACAAATACAAGCAAACTAAAAATGAGGGAAAAAAAAGAAAGAGAAAAAGAAGAACAAATACATAAATCAGGGGAGGCCAGGGCAGGGCACCCAGGCTCCATCTGAGCACACAGGCTGGGATAGAGTTCCTGCAGGCCCAGAAGGTGGGTGGGAGTAGAGGATGGCCGCACCTCCATTCACCAAGCGGGTGTGGGGTATGAGAGTAACAAGGGGAATGTCGCACCTTTTCAGTCATCCAGGTCTGGAGTGTCCTTTGGGTTACTGGCAAGCGGAACCTGTTCTTAAGCCCCTGGAATCTGCGAGAGCGCAGTCTCTTTAAATATCTGAAATGGTCATGCCACTTGTAAACATTCAAAATGGCTGTGCCTTCCAGACAGGCAAAAGTCCACAGCTCAGCCCACCTTCCTGTTCGCTGCTGCTTCTCCTTTTATTCCCCAGCCACCAGGGCAGTCCTCCGTGAAGTTCCTGGCTAACAGGGCTGATTTTTAGATTAATTCTTAGGTCCTACCAGACTCAGCAATCTCCAAGCTGTCTGTGCCAACAGGATCACTCAGGATTGCTGCCAGATCACAGTTCCAGATGTCTCCTTTTTTGATGTTTTCATGCAAATTCTTCTGCTAGTTGGGGTTTAGTCCACTTCTATATCCTTCCCTTCAAGGCTCAGGGGTCCAGGATTATCTTCTTTGACTGTGTTAATTGGTTCCCCTTTTCTTTGTAAAACAGGGTCTGTGGAGTCTTTCTGCCTATTCTGCCATCTTATCAGAACTCTGAACAGAAGATTTCAAAGGGTAGCTCAAGAAGATAAAGTATTATAATGAAATGTTCAAAGACCTGTAGTTGGAAAACCAAAGGGAAGAACATGCTCAACATTTCTCAAGCTGAAAAACAAGAAAAAATTCAAGTCCAAAGTTGAAATATTAAGGACTCTATGGGCAAAATATTGAATGATGCAGGAAATATTAAAAGAAGATGGAAGGAATACACACAATAGCTGTACCAAAAAGAACTGGTCAATGGTCAACCATATCAGGAGGGAGAGATGATCAAGAATCAATGGTATTGAAGAAAGAAGTCAGCTGCACTGAAGGCATTGGCAAGAAACAAGGCTCAAGGAATTGACAGAATATCAGTTGAGATGTTTCACAAATGGATGCTGCATTGAAGGTGCTCATTTGTTTATGCCAAGTAATTTGGAAGAAAGCTACCTGGCCAACTGACTAGAAGAGATCTATATTTGTGTCCATTCCATTCCAAAGAAAGGTGATCTGACAGAATGTGGGAACTGTCAAACAATATCATTAATATCACACACAAGTAAAATTTTGCTTAAGATAATTCAGAAACATTTGCAGAAGTACAATGACAGGGAGCTGCCAGAAATTTAAACCACATTCAAAAGAGGATGTGGAACAAAGGATATCATTGTTAATGTCCAATGGATCTTGGCTGAAAGGAAAGAATACCAGAACAATGCTTAACTGTGTTTTATTGACTATGCAAAGGCATTCAACTGCATGGATCCTAACAAATTATGGATAACATTGTGAAGAATGGGAATTCAAGAACACTTCCTTTTGCTCAGGAGGAACCTGTACATAGACCAAGAGGCAGTCATTCAAATAAAACAAAAGGGTATGCATAGTTTAAAAGCAGGAATGGTGTATGTCAGGTTGTATCCTTTCATCATACTCATTCAATATGTATGCTGACCGAATAATCTGAGAAGCTGGACTATATGAAGAAGAAGTGGCATCAGGATTGGAGAAAGACTCCTGTGCTATGCAGATGACACAACCTTGCTTACTGAAAATGAGGAAGACTTGGAGTTCCGGCAAGATGGTGGACTAGGCAGAAGGACTGCACAGACCCTCTTCAACAAAGAAAAGGGAAACCAATTAACACAGACACAGAAGCTAATCTTGGACCCCTGAGCCTTG
>NW_006938255.1:1344-2242 GCF_000298275.1 Orycteropus afer afer | reverse complement strand
TTGTCCGATACAGTGCTGGAAGATGAGCCCCTCAGGTCAGAAGGCACTCAAAATATGACTAGGGAAGAGCTACCTCCTCAAAGTAGAGTCAACCTTAATGATGTGGATGGACTAAAACTTTTGGGACCTCCATTTGCTGATGTGGCATGACTCAAAATGAGAAGGAATAGTTGCACACATCCATTAATAATTGGAACATGGAATGTATGAAGTATGAATCTAGGAAAATTGGAAGTTGTCAAACATGAAATGGAATGCATAACCATCAAGGTCCTAGGCATTAGTGAGCTAAACTGGACTGGTTTTGGCCATTTTGAATCACAACCATATGATATACTATGCTGGGGATGACAAATTGAAGAGGAATGGCATGGCATTCATTCTCACAAAGAACATTTCAAAGTCTATACTGAAGTATAATAATGCCAGTGTTAGGGTAATATCCGTATACCTACAAGAAAGACCAGTTAATACTACTATTACTCAAATTTACACACAAACTACCAAAGCCAAAGATGAGGAAATTGAAGATTTTTACCAACCTCTGCAGTCTGAAATTGACCAAACATGCAATCAAGATGTGTTGATTAGTACTGGTGATTGGAATGTAAAAGTTGGAAACAAAGAAGAATCACCAGTAGTTGGAAAATATGGCCTGGGTGATAGAAATGACACTGGAGATTGCATGATAGAATTTTGCAAGACCAACGACTTATTCATTGCAAATACCTTTTTTCAACAACATAAATGGTGGCTATATGTATGGACTTTGCCAGATGGAGTACACAGGAATCACATCAACTACATCTGTGTGCAAGAGGTAATGGAGAAGCTCAATATCTTCAGCCAAAACAAGGCCAGGAACTGAGTGTGGAACAGACCATCAACTGTTCATATG
>NW_006938255.1:0-709 GCF_000298275.1 Orycteropus afer afer | reverse complement strand
CATGCAAGTAAAATCTTGCTGAAGATTATTCAAAAATGGTTGCAACAGTATATTGACAGGGAACTTCCAGTAATACAAGCTGGATTCAGAAGAGGACCTGGAACAAGGGATTTCATAGCTGTTGTCAGATGGATCTTGTCTCAAGGCAAAGAATACGAGAAAGATGTTTACTAGTGTTTTATTGACTATGCAAAAGCATTTGATAGTGTGGATCATAACAAATTATGCGTAACATGTAGAAGAATGGGAATTCCAGAATACTTGATTGTGATCGTGAGGAACCTGTACATAGACCAGCAGGCCATTGCTTGAACAGAACAAGAGGATATTGCATGGTTTAAAATCAAGAAGGGAGTGCATCAGGGTTGTATTCTTTCAGCATACTTAATCTGTATGCTGAGCAAATAATTGGAGAAGCTGGACTATATGAAGAAGAGTGTGTCATTGGGATTGGAGGAAGAATCATCAACAACCTGCAGTATGATAACGATACAACTTTGCTTGCTGAAAATGAGGATGACTTGAAGCACTTACTGATGAAGATTGACGAATACAGTCTGTAGTATGGATTATATCTCAATATAAAAAAAAAATACTCTCACAATTGGACCTATAAGCAGCATCACAATAAATGGAGAAAAGATTGAGGTTGTTAAAGACTTCACATTGCTTGGTTCCACAAACAACACCAATGGAAGCAGCAGTGAAG
>NW_006938254.1:2598-3234 GCF_000298275.1 Orycteropus afer afer | reverse complement strand
TTTGAACCACCAGCCTCCTGGTTAGTAGTCAAGTGCCTTAGGCACTATGCCCTGCTTCATAGACATACCTAATAGTAAAGCCTGTCCACCCATCTATCTACGCATATACCTGTGTTTTCCTTCATTGACAATACAGCACTGTATATGCAAAAGGGTTCATCTTTGTTGTCTGTACTTCCCATGTACTTCTCTATATCTTCTTTTTCTTCAATGTCACAATGTTGATTACTCACATTTGGTACATTGCCCATCTCTTCACCCAAATCAATACTTATCTCTACCTGTCTAACAGTGTTCCCTCTCCCTCCCTTCCCACCCCTGGTAACCAATAAAGTAAATTTCCTTCCATAGCTAAACCTTTTCTTGACTTTTACAATAATGGATTAATGCAATATTTGTCCTTCTGTGATTGACTTATTTCACTCAGCATGATGTCCTCCACATTCATCCATGTTATGCAGTGTTTCGCAGATTCTAAGTTATTCTTTAGGGTTGCATAGTATTCCATTGTGTATATGTACCAAAGTTTGGTTATCCATTACTCAGTTGATGGACACCTAGGTTGTTTCCATCTTCTGGCTATTGTAAATAGTGCTGCAATGAACATGGGTGTGCATATGTCTGTTCTTGTCATGG
>NW_006938254.1:0-1253 GCF_000298275.1 Orycteropus afer afer | reverse complement strand
TTTTGATTTGCAACTCTCTAATGGCTAATGATCATGAGCATTTCTTCATATGTTTGTTGGCCTCCTGAATATCCTCCTTGGTGAAGTGTTTATTCATGTCTTCTGCCCATTTTTTAATTGGATTACTGGTCTTTTTGTTATTCAGGTGTTGGAGTTTTCTATAAATTCTAGAGATAAGTTCCTTGTCAGATATGTCATTGCCAAATATTTTTTTCCCAATCTGTATGTTCTCTTTTGACTCTTTTGGTGAAGTCTTTGGAAGCACATAAAATTTTAATTTTTAGAAGGTCCCATTCATCTAGTTTCTCTTCTGCTGTTTGTGCATTTTGGGTTATGCTGGATAGTCTATTTATGCCATATATTAGGGCCCCTAAATTTGCCGCTAGTTTTTCCTTGAGGAACTCTATAGTTTTAGGTTTCACATTTATGTCTTTGATCCATCTGGAGTTCATTTTTGTGTATGGTGTGAGGTACAGAACTTGCTTCATTTTTCTGCAAATGGATCTCCAGTTTTGCCAGCACCATTTATTAAGCAAATCTTTTCTTCCCCATTTAATGGATTTCAGGCCTTTGTCAAAGATCAGCTGACTATAGCTCAATGGATCTATTTCTGGGTTCTCGATTCTATTCCATTGGTCTCTGTATCTGTCATTAAACCAATACCACAGTTTTGACTACTGTGGCTATATAATAGGTTTTAGATCCGGCAGTGTGAGGCCTCCTACTTTGTTTTTCTTCTTCAATAGTGCTTTACTTATCCAAGGTCTCTTTCCTTTTGATATAAAATTAGTGATTGGTTTTTCCACATCCTTAAAAAATGTTGATGGGATCTGGATTGGGATTGCATTGAATGTATAGATTGTTTTGGGTTAAAGTGACATTTTCACAATGTTCAATCTTCCTATCCATGAACATGGGATATTCTTCCATTTATGTAGATCTCTTATGGTTTCTTGAAGTAGTCTTTTATAGTTTTCTTTGTACAGGTCTTTGTGTCCCTGTAAGATTTATTCCCAAGTAGTTTACTTTATAGGTAGCTATTGTAAATAGTATTGATTTTCTTATTTCTTTTTCAGCAATCTCTTTGTTGGTGTAGAGGAATCCAACTGATTTTTGGATGTTGATCTTATATCCTGCCATGATGCTAAATCTCTCAATTAGTTCCAATAGATTTTTGACTGAGTGTCTTGGGTTTTCTAGGTATAGGATCATATCATCAGCAAATAGGGATAGTTTGACTTCTGCCTTACCAA
>NW_006938253.1:2640-3290 GCF_000298275.1 Orycteropus afer afer | reverse complement strand
GGGAACACTGTTAGATAGGTAAAGATAAGTATTGATTTGGGTGAAGAGAAGGGCAATGTACCAAATGTGAGTGATCAACATGGTGGCATTGAGGAGGAAGACACAGAGAGGTACATGGGAGGTACAGACAACAAAGATGAATCCTCTTGCACATACAGTACAGCATTGTCAGTGATGGTAGACATGGGTATATGGAGGGATAGATGGGTGGACAGGCTGAACTATTAGGTATGTCTATGAAGCAGGGGAGTGTACCCAAGGCCATGTATAGGGTTGGCAGACAATGGTCTTAGAAGTTTATTTATATGGTCTGAATTCCCAGGTGTATAGAGGAGCTGACAAGAGACAAGATTGTATTCACTTCTTGGTCACAGTCAGCTAACCAGAGGGAATGAGTAATTGAACCTATGGGCTCGGGACCATACTCACAGGGGACATCAAACTCAATTGGCATAATTTACTACACAAAACATTTTTCCACCTCCTACTTTGGCGAGTTGCGATTGGGATCTTAAAAGCTTGCAAGCAGCCATTTAGATGCAACAATGGGTCTCTCCTCATCCAGAGCAAAGAAGAAGGAAGAAAATCAAAAATTCATGGAAACAATTAGTCCTAGCGACTGGTACATCATGTGATCCTCAGCCTATACA
>NW_006938253.1:0-585 GCF_000298275.1 Orycteropus afer afer | reverse complement strand
AAAACCTTACTGAAGATAATTCAAAAATGGTTGTAGCAGTATATTGTCAGAGAACTTCAGGAAATGCAACCTGGATTCAGTAGAGGATGTGGAACAAGGGATGTCATTGCTGATGTCGTATGGATCTTGGCTCAAAACCAAGAATATGAGAAAGATGTTATCTTGTTTTTCATTGACTATGCAAAAGCATTTGATTATGTGGATCATAACAAATTATGGGTAACACTGAGAAGAATGGGAATTCCAGAAAACTTTGTTGTACTTGTGAAGAACCTGTACATTGACCAGGAGGCTGTCATTCAAACAGAACAAGGGGACACTGTATGGTTTAAAATCAAGAAGGGTGTGCATCGAGGTTATATCTTTTCACATACTTATTTAATCCATGTGCTGAGCAAATAATCCAAGAAACTGAACTGTATTCAGAAGAACGTGGCATCAAGATTGGAGGAAAAATCATTAACAACTTGCAATATACTGATGACACAAATTTGCTTGCTGAAAGTGAGGATAACTTGAAGCACTTACTGATGAAGATTGAAGAATACAGTCTGCAGTATGGATTACATCTCAATATAAAGAAAA
>NW_006938252.1:833-1784 GCF_000298275.1 Orycteropus afer afer | reverse complement strand
AGTGGCAATATTAATTTCTGATCAAATTGACTTTAAGACAAAAACCACCATACGAGACAAAGAAGGACATTATATAATGATTAAAGGATCAGATGAACATGAAGATAGAACAATAATAAATATCTATGGACCCAATGAAAGAACCCCAAAATACAAAAATCAGATTTCAAAAGAATTGAAAAGCCAAATAGATGACCCCACAGTCATAGTGGGAGACTTTAATACACCACTTTAATTGAAAGATAGAACAACCGGAAAGAAACTCAACAAAGATGCAAAAGACCTAAACAATACAATCTACCAACTTGGCCTTATAGACGTCTACAGAGCACTTCACTCAACAGCAGCACAATATACATTCTTTTCCAGTGCACGTGGAACATTTTCCATGATGGACCATATTTTAGGCCACAAAGCAAGTCTTCGTAAATTTAAAAACATTGAAATACTGCAAAGGACCTTCTTAGATCACAATGCTATCAAATTAGAAATCAACAATAAGAAGATCAACAGAAAAAGAGTAAACACATGGAAACTGAAGAACACCCTCTTTGAGAAAGACTGGGTAAGAGACGAAATGAAGGAGTTCTGGCAAGATGGCAGACTAGGCAGAAGGACTGCACAAACCCTCTTCAACAAAGAAAAGGGAAACCAATTAACAAAGACACAGAAGATAATCTTGGACCCCTGAGCCTTGAAGGGAAGGATACGAAAGTGGACTAAACCCCAAGTAGCAGAAGAATTTGCATGAAAATACCCCAAAAGGAGACACACAGAGCTTCAGTCTGGCAGCGGCTTGAGCAACACTGACGGCACAGACGACAGGGCTTGGAGATTCCCAAGTGGTGGTAAGACATAAGAATTAACCCAAAAATCACCCTGCTAGCCAGGGACTGCACGGAAGACTGTGCACGGTGGCTGGGGAACAAACGGAGAAGGTGAAGAGAAAGG
>NW_006938252.1:0-603 GCF_000298275.1 Orycteropus afer afer | reverse complement strand
CCCCCAATTTAAGGGTTTTTTTTTCCCCCCTTTTTTTTTCTCATGACCATTCCTTGTTTTTCTTTTTGCATTCTTCCTGGTTTTTTTCTTCATTTATTATTCTCTTTCCCTACTTTTTTTTTTTTCTTCTTAGTGCTCTATCCCCAGATATTGCAGGTTTGCTTGTTTTTTCCCATTTTTTTCCCTTTTCTCCTTTTTTGGTTACTGTGCCTGTGTGACTACATGGGGAAATCAATGAAACAGAAAATAGAAGGGCAATAGAAAATCAAACAAGACCAGAAGTAGGTTTTTTTAAAAGACCAATAAAATTGAAAAACCACTGGCAAGTTTAACAACGGAAAAGAGGGAGAGAATACAAATAACAAGAATAAGAAATGGAATGGGTAACATCACAAGAGAAC
Source organism: Orycteropus afer afer (assembly GCF_000298275.1). Classification (NCBI taxonomy): domain Eukaryota; kingdom Metazoa; phylum Chordata; class Mammalia; order Tubulidentata; family Orycteropodidae; genus Orycteropus; species Orycteropus afer. The sequence continues at coordinate 202 of NW_006938252.1, read as the reverse complement.
CAACTGAAATAAAAAGGATAATATCAGGATACTATGAAGAACTATACTCCAACAAATGTGAAAATCTGGAGGAAATGGACAGTTTTCTAGAAACACACCACTTACCCAAACTAACACAGATTGATGTGGAAAAGTTGAACAGGTCCATCACAAAAGAAGAAATTGAACAGGTCATCAAAAAATTACCAACTAAAAAAAGTCC
>NW_006938251.1:0-2351 GCF_000298275.1 Orycteropus afer afer | reverse complement strand
AAAAAAAAAAAAAAAAAATCAGATGTTGTACTTCACTGGGCAAATTTGCTGCAGAAGACCTCTTTTAAAACTAAGGTGTGCCAAACTGAAGCCATGGTATGTTCAATAGGCTTATATATATGTGAAAATTGGACAACAAATAAAAAAGACCAAAGAAGATTTCATACTTTTGAGTTGTGGTGTTTGAGAAGAATACTGAAAGTACCATGGACTGACAGAAGAACTAACAAATCTGTCCTGGAAGAAGTGCAGCTGGAATGCTCCTTGGAAATAAGAATGGCCAGACTTCATCTCATCTACTTTGGTCATGTTGTCAGAAGGGACCATTCTCTGGGAAGGATAGTGTGTTTGGTTAAGTGGAGTCTCAGAGAAAAAGGAAAAGACCCTCAATGTGATGGACTGAAACAGTGGCTGTAACAATGGGCTGAGGTATAGCAAGGATTGTGAAGGTGGTGCTGGACTGGGAAGAGTTTTTTTTGTTGTTGTACATAGGGTCTCAATGAGTCAGAGCTGACTCAACAGCACCTAACAACAACAACAACATAGGCTTTTCTTTTTATAGAGACAATTATATTGTCTGTGAATAAAGACAGTTTTAATTCTTCCTTTCTGATCTGGATGTCTTTCTTTTCTTCTTCCTGCTTGACTGCAAAGGCTAGAACTTCCAGTACATTGTTGAATAGAAGTGATGAGGGCAACATCTTGCATTCTTTCTCATTTTCTAGGGACTTTATTTCACACTGAAATATGATAATAATGGTAGAATTTTCATAAATGCTTATTATCATGTTGAGGAGCTCCCTTCTGTTTCTATTTTGCTGAATTTTTTAAATCAGAAATTGTTATTAGAGTGTGTCATATGTTGAAATGTTACTTCTGCATCTACTGTGATGATCATGTGTTTTTTGTTTTTTGTTTTCAATTAATATAGTGGCTTCAACTGATTGATTTTCAAATGTTAAACCAAAACTACATTCCTAAGATAAGCTTATTTTGGTCATGTTATATTATTATTATTATTATTATTATATGTTGTTGGATTTGACTAGCTAAAATAGAGCTTAGGATTTTTCTGGTTTTATATTTCTGGTTTATATGTCAATATCTTTGTCTGATTTTGGCATCTGGATAATGTTGGCTTGATACAATGCATTAAGATTCATTCTTTTTCTGGAAGAGTTTCTGTAGCAATGGTAGTAATTTTTCTTTAAATATTTAGTGGAATTCACCAGTAATGCCATCTGGGCCAGGGCTTTTCACTGTGGAAAGATTTTTAACTTTTAAATTTTTTAAATTAAATTTCTTCAATATATATATGACTATTTAGGTAGTCTACTTCTTCTTGAGTGAGCTTCAGTAGTTCATGCATTTCAAAGAGTTTTTCCACTTTATGTAAGTTGTTGACATTATAGGTATAAAATTATTCATAATATGTAGAATCTTTAATGATGTCACTTCTCACATTCATGATATTGGTCATTTATGTCTTGTCTTTTTTTTTTTTTTCTGACTAGTCTGACTAAAAGTTAATCAATTTTGTTGATGTTCACAAAAAGCCAACTTTTAATTTCATAAATTTTTCTATATTATTTATTTTCTATTTCATTTATTTTTACTTTTATCTTTGTTAATTGTTTTCTTTTGCTTACCATGGCTTTTACTTATTGTTCTTTCTTTAGTTTCTTAAGATGGAAGCTGAGGTCATTGATTTGAGATATTTCTTCTTTTTTCAACATAAGCATCTAATGGTATAACTTCCTCCTGTTATGTGCACTGGAAGCACTCATGCATCTATGCAAAAAAATTTGGAAGACAGCTCCCTGGCTAACTGACTGGAAGAGATCAATATCTGTGTGCATTCTAAAGAAAGGTGATATAATAGAATGTGGAAATTATCCAACAATGTTGTATTATCACACTGAAGAAAAATTTTGCTGAATATAATTCAAAAATGTTACAGCAATACATTGATAAGGAACTGCTAGAAATCTGAGCTGGATTCCGAAGAGGACGTTGCTTGAGAGAAATCATTGTTGATGTCAGATGGATCTTGGCTGAAACTAGAGACTATCAGAAGGGTATTTATGTGTGCCTTATTGTCTCTGCAAAGGCATTTGACTGTGTGGATCATAACAGATTATTGATAACATTATAAATAATTGGAATTCCAGAAGACTTAACTGTGCTCATGACAAACCTGTAAATAGACCAAAGGCAGTCTTTCAAACAGAACTGTGTGTTTTAAGATCTTAAAAAGTGTGTCTTAGGCGGGGCAAGATGGCGGACTAGGCAGAAGGATTGCACAGACCCTCTTCAACAAAGAAAAGGGAAACCAATTAACACAGACACAG
>NW_006938250.1:0-2090 GCF_000298275.1 Orycteropus afer afer | reverse complement strand
TTTGTAATGATGAATGCCATGCCATTCCTTTTCAAACTGTCATTCCTGGCATAGTAGATCATATGGTTGTCTGATTCAAAATGGCCAAAACCAGTACATTTCAGCTCATATCGTCAGCAAATAGGGATAGTTTGACTCCTTCCTTACCAATTTGGATGCCTTTGATTGTTGCAATCACTTTTGAATTATCTTCAGTAAGATAATCAACTTGCACGTGATTAATGATATTTTTGATAATTCCCATATTCTGTGGAATCACTTTTCTTTAGAATGGGTATAAATATGGATCTCTTCCAGTCAGTTGGCCAGCTAGCTGTCTTTCAAATTTCTTGGCATAGACAAATGAGTGCCTGCACTGCAGCAACTGTCTGTTCAAACATCTCAATGGGTATTCTGTCAATTCCCAGAGCCTTGTTTTTCACCACTTCCTTCAGTGCAGCTTCAAATTCTTCCTTCAGTACCACTGGTTTTTGATCAAATGCTACCTCCTGAAATGGATGAATATCAAATAATTCATTTGGTACACTGACTATGTGTATTCCTTCCATCTTCTTTTGATGTTTCCTGCATCATTCAGTATTTTGCCCATAGAATCTTTCAATATTGCAACTCGAGGCTTGAATTTTTTCTTCAATTCCTTCATCTTGAGAAATGCCGAGGGTGTTCCTCCCTTTTGGTTTTCTAACTCCAGGTCTTTGCACATTTCGTTATAATAACTGACTTTGTCGTCTCGAGCTGCTCTTTGAAATCTTCTGTTCAGCTGTTTTATCTTGTCATTTCTTCTGTTTGCTTTAGCTACTCTCCATTCAATGGAAAATTTCAGAGATTCTTCTGATATCCACGTTGGTCTTTTCTTCTTTTCCTGTCTTTTTAATGACCTTTTCTTTTTCACAAGCATGGGAGAAAGACGGGCTGCTTATGCACAGGGAGACATCTCAGGGGGCAGGAGTGCATGAAGGGATGGACACAAAGAAGAGGTAACTCTTGGGAGGAAGTAGTAGGGGAGACGCTGCATTGTAGTAAACTGTGGTCAATGTCATGAGACAAAGTGTAGGTGAACTGCTGAATGGAAAGTATATTTGTTCTGTATATTTTCACCCAAATCACAATTTAAAAAAAAGAAGAAACCATTAAAAAAAAATTTAACAAAAAAAAAAACATTTGCATAACAGAGTAATGTAATTGTTCTCTGTATGTTGTATACCTGCAAAAAATTAAAATGGAAAATGTATGTAAGAGATATGTTCACAATAATAACAGTAAGAGTAGGTGCTGAGGCTACTTATGTACAACCAAACACCTAATGGGATTTGGTTCCTTGATTTAGAGGTATAGGGTCATGATTTAGGGGACATCCCAGTTAGTTGGCCTAATGTGTCCTAGTTCACTGCACATTGTCTAGGGTTTTGGAAGCCTGTAAGTGGTCAAAGTATAAAAATTGGTCTCTACTGGCCTGGAGCAAAAAAGGAAGAGGGAAAGTTAGGAACAGGAGGAGGAAATGGAATTTGTAGCTAATTGCCTCCTTGAACAACTGCCTCCTTTATCAGGAGACCAGAAGAACTGGATAACACCTGGCTACGTAGTACCTAAGGCACTTGACTGCTAACTAGAAGGCTGGTGGTTCAAATCCACCAGCCACTCCTCAGAAAGAAGATGGGGCAATCTACTTCCGTAGTGATACTGCCTTGAAAACCCAAGGAGGGATCGCTATGAGTCAGGTCTGACTCGACAGCATATAACAACAACAACAACCTTTATTGAAAATCTTGATTAAACGTCTACAGAAGAATCCTGATCAAAAGGGAAAAAATGCAGAACAAAATTTCAAATCCTCATGGACTCTAGACTTTCTGGAGCCATGGAAGCTGAATGAACCCATGACACTATTGCCCTGAGACATTTAAGCTTTATACCAAATAACCCCTGAAATCTTCTTCATACCAAAAACTGTTTACTTTAACTAGTAAAAAAGGATTGGCTTGAGCATTAAATCTTTTTAAGAACTATCTACATGGGATTGTGTTAGATTGGGTTCTCTAGAGAAACACAAAAAACCAGCAAGGTATATATATATATATATAGAGAGAGAG
>NW_006938249.1:2939-3469 GCF_000298275.1 Orycteropus afer afer | reverse complement strand
CTGGAGATCTGTGGTGCAGTTCTACTGTAGGGTCATCATGAGTCGGAACTGATTCGGTGGCAGTGGTTTTGTAAAAATGTTGCCAAAATCATGCAGAGAATGCCTGTGTACCTTTCAGCTATGTTTACCAATTGTTAACAGTTTGTCACGTTTTCTCTGTGTGTGTGTATTTTTGTAAAATCTGAAACTATGAAAGTTAGGTTGCAGATATCAATCACTCTCTTACACCCCTAAATACTTAAGTGCATAATTCCTAGGAATAGACATCTCTCTTACATAGCACAGGATAGGCATCAAAATCAGGAAATGTAACTTTGATACATTACTGTTAATCTAACCTGCAGTGCTTGTTCACATTTTGCCAATTGTCCTTGTAATATCCTTTATAGCATTTTTTCCCCCGGTCCAGGAAGCAGCCCAGGATCGACAGTTAAATTTATCATCCTGTCTCTTCAGCCTCTAACTGGCACAGCTTCTGGATCTTTCTTGTCTGTTACGACTTTGACATTTTTGACACTGACGTTTTTTTT
>NW_006938249.1:0-509 GCF_000298275.1 Orycteropus afer afer | reverse complement strand
GATGACATACTGCATTTGCAAGTCATCTACAAAAGATGTCTTTAAAGTTTTAAAGAGCAGAGTTCTCCCTTGATGACTAAGGTGCATCTAGCCCATGCCACAATCTTCAGTTGCTTCATGCAAAAGTTGGGTAATGAGACAAGAAGACAGAAGAAGAATTGATGTGTTTGAAATGTGGTGTTGATGAAGAATACAGAATACACCATGGACTGCTAAAAGGACAAATTAGTCTCAGAAAAAATGTCACCAAAATGTTCCTTAGAAGAGAGCATGGTGAGACTTTGGCTTGCTTACTTTGGACACATCATTGGGGAAGACAGTTGCTAGTAGAGGACATTGGGGTTGGTGAAGTGGAGGGCCAGTGAAAAGAGGGGAAGCTCTTAGTGGGATGGGTGGACACAGTCACCACACCCGGACTCATATACTGACCATCAGGAAGGTGACACGGGGCCCGGTGACATTTCATTCTGTTGTACATGAAGTCAACACAGAGGCAACCAACAACACCT
>NW_006938248.1:1206-2145 GCF_000298275.1 Orycteropus afer afer | reverse complement strand
AACCAGAGACATCAATTGGCAAGTGAGGACAACTACAAACAAAAAGAGGGAAAAGACTGTAGTTACAGAACTTCTAAATGGTGAGGAAGTTAAGGAAGTTGCAAGATAGAATGGACTGTTCTAAACTTGGGGATAAAATTATAAATCATAAGATAACCTCAAAGAAAAATGAGAAATCTTCACATCACAATAAAAAAGAGGACAAGCACAAATATTCAGCATATCCTCAAACAACAGCAACAAAGGAAATGATAACAGGATTCATAAACACAATATGCTCAGCACAGAAAATAATATGGAATAAAGAAACCAGAGACACCATGAAAAAAACACATACCAAAATAACAGCAACAAATTCATAACTGTCAATAATTACATGGAATGTTAATGGATTAAACGCACCACTCAAGAGACGGAGAGTTGCAGATTGGATAAGAAAACACAACCCATCAATATGCTGACTACAAGAGACATACTTTAGAGATAAAGACAAAAATAGACTAAAAATCAAAGGTTGGAAAAAGATGTATCAAGCAAATGGCAATGGTAAGAAAGCAGGAGTGGCAATATTAATTTCTAATTAATTTGACTTTAAGACAAAAAATACCATACGAGACAAAGAGGGATATTATATAATGACCTGTTGTTGTTGTTATTATGTGCCGTCGAGTCTGCCCCGACTCATAGCGACCCCTCCTTGGGTTTCCGAGACAGTATCACTATGGAAGTAGGATTGCCCAACCTTCCTTCCGAGGAGTGGCTGATATAATGACTAAAGGATCAATTTTACATGAAGCTATAATCATAAGAAATACCTATGGACCCATTGAAAGAGCCCCAAAACACATAAATCAGACTTTAAAAGAGTTGAAAAGCCAAATAGATGACTCCACAGTCATAGTGGGAAACTTTAATACACCACTTTCTTTGAAAGATAGA
>NW_006938248.1:0-511 GCF_000298275.1 Orycteropus afer afer | reverse complement strand
AAATGTGTGACATCACAACAGAACCAACTGAAATAAAAAAGATAATATCAGAATACTTTGAAGAACTGTACTCCAACAAATTTGAAAATTTGGAGGAAATGGACAGTTTTTTAGAAATACACCACTTACCTAAACTAACACAGAATGATGAGGAAAAGTTGAAAAGGGCCATCACAAAAGAAGAAATTGAACAGGTCATCAAAAAATTACCAACTAAATAAAGGCCTGGCCCAGATGGTTTCACTGGAGAATTCTACAAAACATTCAGAGAAGAACTGATACCAATCCTATTCAAGCGATTCCAAAACATAGAAAAGGATAGAATCCTCTCTACCTCATTTTATGAAGCTACATTACCTTGATACCAAAACCAGGCAAAGACATCACTGTAAAGGAAAACTACAAACCAATATCCCTCACGGATATAGATGCAAAAATCTTCAACAAAATCCTAGCCAATAGACTGCAACGACATATCAAGAAAATCATTCATCATGACCAAGTGGGGTTC
>NW_006938247.1:0-2380 GCF_000298275.1 Orycteropus afer afer | reverse complement strand
ATTCCATCCTTTTCTATGTTTTGGAATAGTTTGAGTAGGATTGGTGTCAGTTCTTCTCTGAATGTTTGGTAGAATTCTCTGTTGAAACCATCTGGGCCAGGACATTTTTTAGTTGGTAATTTTTTATGATCTGTTCAATTTCTTCTTTTTTTAATGCATTTGTTCAACTTTTCCACCTCAGTCTGTGTCAGCTTAGGTAAGTACTGTGTTTCTAGAAATCTGTCCATTTCTTCTAGATGTTCAAATTTGTTGGAGTACAGCTCTTCATAGTATCCTGATATTATCCTTTTTATCTCAGTTGGTTCTGTTGTAATATCACCCATTTTGTTTCTTATTCATGTTATTTGTATTCTCTTCCACCTTTCCTTTGTTCAGTTTGCCAGTGGTTTGTTGATTTTATTGATATTTAAAAAAAAAAAATTCTGGTCTTGTTGATTTTTTCTATTGCCCTCCTATTTTCTGTTTCATTGATTTCTGCTCATATCTTTATTATTTCCTTTCTACTGGTGACTGTAGGCTTTCCTTGCTGTTCTTTTTCTAATTGTTGGAGATGTTGGTTTAAAGTGTTGAGTTTGGCTCTTTCTTCTTTTTGGGTGCATTAATTGCTATAAATTGGTCTCTGATCACTGCTTTTGCTATGTCTCAAAGAGTTTGGTATGTTGTGTTTTCATTCTCATTTGATTCAAGGAATTTTTGAATTATAATTTCTTTTCTTCTTTTACCCAGTCTTTCCTAAGGAGGGTGTTGTTCAGTTTCCAAAAAGAGTGTTTACTCTTTTTCTGTTGATCTTCTTATGTTGATTTCTATTTTGATAGCATTATGTCTGAGAAGATGCTTTGCAGTATTTCAGTGTTTTTAAATTTATGAAGGCTTGCTTTATGACCTAACATATGGTCTATGATGGAAAATGTTGCATGTGCACTGGAAAAGAATGTATATTGTGCTGTTGTTGGGTGAAATGCTCTGTAGATGTCTATAAGGTCAAGTTGGTGGATTTTATTGTTTAGCTCTTCTGCATCTTTGTTGAGTTTCTTTCTAGTTGTTCTATCTTTCATCGAAAGTGGTGTATTAAAGTCTCCTACTATGACTGTGGAATCATCTATTTAACTTTTAAACTCTTAAAGTTTGATTTATGTATTTTGGTGCTCTTTCATTGGGTCCATAGATATTTATTATGGTTATATCCTCTTGTTCAATTGATCCTTTAATCATTATATAATGTTCTTCCTTGTCTCATAGGTGGTTTTTGTCTTAAAGTCAATTTGATCAGAAATTAATATTGCCACTCCTGCTCTTTTATGGTTGACATTTGCTTGATATATCTTTTTCTAGCCTTTGATTTTTAGTCTATTTTTTGTCTTTATCTCTAAGATGTGTCTCTTGTAGGCAGCATATCAATGGGTTTTGTTTTCTTATCCAATCTGCAACTCTCCGTCTCTTGAGTGGTGCATTTAACCCATTAACTTTTAGTGTAATTATCGACAAGTATGAATTGGTTGCTGTCATTTTGTTATGTGTTTTTTCATGGTGTCCCTGGTTTCTTTGTTCCATATTATTTTATGTACTGAGCTCATTATGTTTATGAATCGTGTTATCATTTCTTCTGTTGCTGTTGTTCTACTATTTACTGAATATTTGTGCTTGTCCTCTTTTTTATTATGATGTGAAGGTTTATATCATTTTTCTTTGAGGTTACCCTGTAATTTATAATTTTCTCCTCAAGTTTAGAAGAGTCCATTCTATCTTGCAACTTTCCTGACTTCCTCACCATGTAGAAGTTCTGTAACTACACAGTCATTTCCCTCTTTTTGGTCTGTAGTTGTCCTCATTTGCCAATTGTTGTCTCTGGTTCCCTGTTTACAATCTTGTAAGCTTATTTTACTTTGGATGTGTCCATACCTGTAGTTTCTGAGTTATGTCATCTTGTGTATTAATGGTCAGTTGTTGTTTGTTATTTTTGGTTCTCAGTTCAAAGAACTCCATTTATTATTTCTTGTAAGGTTGGTCTGGTTTTAACAAATTCCCTTAATTTCTGTTTATCTGGAAATCTCCTAATTTCATTATCATCTTTGAGGGACAATTTTGCCGGGTACATAATTCTTGGTTGAAAATTTTTTCTTTCAGTGTTTTATATATACCATCCCATTGTTTTCTCACTTGAATGGTTTCTGCTGAGAAATTGGAACTTATTCTTACTGGTTGTCTTTTGTAAGTAACTTTTTGTTTTTCCCATGCTGCTTTCAGGATTCTTTCTTTGTCTTTGGTTTTGAGGAGTTTGATGATGATATGTCTTGGTGATTTTCATTTGGAGTCTATCCTTTCTGGAGTTCATTGGACTTCCTGAATGGATATATTCTCCTCTTTCATCTTATCAGGGAAG
>NW_006938246.1:0-2392 GCF_000298275.1 Orycteropus afer afer | reverse complement strand
TGACAAATAATAAGGCACAGTCCCGATGTTACCAAACCACGTGACAGGTCATTAATTCATGCCCATTAAAGGTCCCAAGGTCAGCAGAGCATGACAGGCTGCTGAACAATGACATGGCAGGGTTAAAGCATGCCATAAGCTAGAGACCACACCCAAAGTTGTTTCTTATGTACAGGAAGCAGACAACATACCCAAAGTAATTACTCAGCTGCTCCAATAGATTCCACCTTGGAGTTTATCATCAATCTCACCATGGGGAATAACTACACTCAGTTGTCCAGACACTCAACCAGACCCAGCCAAGTTGACACACAAACTTAACCATCATATTGGCAGTTCAAATCCACCAGCTGCTCTGCAGGAGGAAGATTGAGGTTATTTTTTCCCTAAAGGTTTATAGACTTGAAAACCCAATGGGGATTGCTATAAGTTGGAATAGACTCAATAGCAGTTCTTTTTTGTCCTTATCTAGATGTTGTTGATAATACCTATTTATCTGCATGTTCAAATTTTATAAAGAAAATAATACAGTCATAAAAAGTATGAAGTACAAAACATCTTCGCAAATTTTTGTGTTCAAATCTTCTTTGTTTCTAAGAAAGAACAACAAGGTTATTAATAAGAAGATTTAAAAAAATATTGCATTAGAATACATACACAGAGGGAACAACTAAGTTTTCCTACCAGCACAAGTTGGCATACAGTTGATTCTGACTCTTGGCAACCCTATGTGTGACATAGTAGGACGGTGACCCATAGGGTTTTCAATGGCTAATTTTTCAGAAATAGATGGTTAGACCTTTCATTCAAATTCCCTTGGGAACTTCCGGCCTTTCAGTTAGCAGCCAAACATATTGATCATTTGAACCTCCCAGGTACTCCTAAGACCTTTTTATCAAGTTCTGCAGATGAGGCTATGGCTCTACTTAAGTTTACTACACTGTGCAAAAGCAAGGAAAGGAATAATCACTCTGTTCTCATTTAGATACTTTTATGATTCTGCTACATTTCAAAATTCTAATCTTCAAAGTATTATTTTGGATTTATATCAATTTCATAGAGATATAATTCAAAAAGATAAGATAAATCTGTACTACACCAAATTTAGAATAAGTCCAGTGTACATAACTGACATAACTGAGATGATCTGAGACACGAAGTAGTTAATTCCCAGTATGATTTTTTCTAGCAATTTTTCAGTGGTGCTATTTATGGTTCAAGTATATTATAAGAAATTTGCAAAAAAAAATGAATATATATATATATGTGTGTGTGTGTGTGTGTGTGTGTGTGTGTGTGCCTTTAGAAACTAACAGTATAGTTGGGGAGACAAAGATATAAATAGAAAATATAGACATTTGGTCATTGTTAAAATTCTTCTGATTTTAAATAACATGGTAGCCTCAGAAAAGAAGCTAAACTATGTGTGAGAAAATTTAGGACGGTTGTACTATAAAGATGATGTTTGAAATAAAGATCTTTTATTTATTTTTTTAGGAAGTTTGACAGGTTTACCTGCTCAATTAATTACTATACATAAATGAATAACTGATGTAGAAAATTCTTAAATGCAAATAGATTAAATGATGTATTATTACTATAGTGATAATGAAAAAAATTTCCCCAGTTCTCCTTTAATTTGATGTTTATTTGATACAGGTGATTTATTCTGACTCCTCTCTCTAACATTTCCATACATAAAGATCATCCTAAAGTCTAAGGTAGGTATGGAATAACATAAGGACCTCAGTAGTATAATGCTTAAGGCACTAACCTGTGGAATGCCTAAGACTGCTAACCAGAAGTTTGGCAGCTCAAACCTACCAGTTGCTCTGCGGCAGGAAGATGGGAAAATCTACTTCCTTAAAGATTTACCTCCTTGAATACCCAATGGAGTTTGCTAGGAGTTGGAATTGACTCCCTGGAAGTGAAGTTTTTTTTTTTTTTTTTTTTCCACTGTTGGATAATAAAAACCTCAACAGCCTACGAATATACATATCCACATAACAACCAATGTTAGCCTTGGATCTTGATAGTATTCAGTGGCTTGTAAACAATTACTTATAGATAATCATTGAAAAATAATAATATAAAGTTTACATTTGATAGAATAGAATCACTTTCTAGTGATAAATGTATATGTATAGTCAGAACATTTTGAAGTAAATTCTTAATTTTTAAAAAATATGGCTAGATGTTACTTTAGAAACTGTAAGACTTAATTACCCTTTCAGTTTTCACTAGAAAATGTCTCTATGTGGGTTGTAAAATTTTCTTAAGCTAAATAAGTGCTGAATCATTTTCCTCTTTGAATAAAGGCAGTCTTTTACATACCATAGAATTTTTGCTCACAACTGGAGTAAAATTCTTATGTTTTTTTGACATCTTAAGT
>NW_006938245.1:1649-2420 GCF_000298275.1 Orycteropus afer afer | reverse complement strand
TATGCCATATATTAGGGCCCCTAAATTTGTCCCTAGTTTTTCCTTGAAGAACTGTATGGTTTTAGATTCCACATTTAAGTCTTTGATCCCTCTGGAGATAGTTTTTGTGTATGGTGTAAGGTACAGATCTTATTTCATTTTTTCTGCAAATGGATATCCAGTTTTCCAGCGCCATTTATTAAACAAACATTCTCTTCCACATTTAATGGATTTAGACCCTTGTCAAAGATCATCTGACCATAGGTTGATGAATCTATTTCTGGGTTCTCAATTCTATTCCATTGGTGTATGTGTCTGTCATTAAACCAATACCAGGCAGTTTTGACTACTGTGGCTGTATAGTAGTTTTTGAAATCTGGCAGTGTGAGACCTCCAACTTTGTTTTTCTTCTTCAATAGTGATTTGTTTACCCGAGGTCTCTTTCCTTTCCATGTAAAGTTAGTGATTGATTTTCCCATATCCTTAAAAAATGTTGATGGGATCTGGATTGATATTGCATTGAATGTATAGATTGCTTTGGGTAAAACTGACATTTTGACAATGTTCAGTCTTCCTATCCACAAGCATGGTATGTACTTCCATTTATGGAGATCTCTTATGTTTTATCTGTCCTAAAGTACAATGCTGTCAGCGATAGGATAATATCCATACACCTACAAGGAAGACCTGTTAATATGACTATTATTCAAATTTATGCACCGACCACCAAAGCCAAAGATGAGGAAATTGAAGATTTTTATCAACTTCTGCAGTCTGAAATTGATTGAACAT
>NW_006938245.1:0-619 GCF_000298275.1 Orycteropus afer afer | reverse complement strand
TGAATGATGCAGGAAACATCAAGAGAAGATGGCAGAAATACACAGAGTCACTGTACCAAAAAGAACTGGTCAATCTTCATCCATTTCAGGAAGTGCATATGATCTAGAACCAATGGTACTGAAGGAGGAAGTCGAAGCTGCAGTGAAAGAATTAGCTAAGAACCAGGCTCTGGGAATTGATGAAATACTCATTGAGATATTTCAACAAGCGGATGCCCCATTGGAAGCACTCACTGGGTTATGCCAAGAAATTTGGAAGACAGCTACCTGGCCAACTGACTGGAAGGGATCCATATTTGTACCCATTCCAAAGAAAAGTGATCCCACAGAATGTGGAAATTATAGAACAGTATCATTAATGTCACATTCAAGTAAGATCTTACTGAAGATAATTCAAAAACAGTTGCAGCAGTATATTGACAGAGAATTTCCAGCGGTGCAAGCTGGATTCAGAGAGGATGTGGAACAAGAGAGAACATGTTGTGCCTAACATGATATCATAGCTGTTGTCAGATGGATCATAGCTCAAGGCAAAGAATATCAGAAAGATGCTTACTTGTATTTTATTGACTATGCAAAGGCATTTGATTGTGTGGATCATGACAAATTATGTATAACA
>NW_006938244.1:0-2322 GCF_000298275.1 Orycteropus afer afer | reverse complement strand
GAAAGCCAGATGGCCCTGGGCCCCATCCCCCTCCAGAGACAACTTTTCAGTTTGAACTTGTCGGCTTCTACACGCTTGTGAGCCATTTATCTAAGATAAATTTCTCTCTCTCTCTCTTTCTCTCTCTATAAATATATATATATATACTTTGCTGGTTTTTGTGTTTCTCTAGAGAACCCAATCCAACACAGAAGGGATTAGGTGTTTTTCATCTTGATTCTGGTATGATGTGAATTCCACTCTTCTCCATTGCCTGAAGACTTTTCTCTCCCTTCCACTTGCTACTTGTTTAAGGATTTCTTCATAGTTCTTCCTACTGCTTACTCAGTAGGAAGGAATATTGTACGGAGGGATATCTCTGGAATATGCTTGTTCTCATCACGTTCATTTAGAGGAGTTTTCTCTTGCATTTTTATGCAGGTAGCTTGTTTGAACCTAAACCTTCTAGAATGATTTTTTTAATCAAACTTGATCATTTCTTTATTATCATCAAAATACACCAAAGACTACTTAATATGAGGTATATCAACTTGTCATGAATGAGCACATAGCACTAGCAAAGACATCCTTACGTTTTTCAGTTTAGGAACACATCATAGAAAGTATAATGAGGACTTTTCAGCACACTTCACTTGTACTTTCCTTTTTCCTCATTTCACTTATTGGTGATTTGACTTTATAATACTCATTTCTTTAGAAGAATATGTTTAGGTACAACCATTCTTTAATTACCAGATTATAATACATGGAAAGTCTATATAGATCTGTCCAAAGCAGCCAGTCTAAACATGTTCCCAAGGTGACTCTATGGTGGACTTGAAAGCTATGGGAACATGATGAGAAGTGGTGCTCCAGCGGAAGCTGTTCTGTGTCTCAGGGTGACTTCATTAGTGTTTCTGACAGCTCTTTAGGAGAACTAATGTGTTTGTCTAAATTCAAAGTCTCCTATGATCTCACATGTATTCCAAGTACTTCCCGTATATACAAAATCTGAATTAACTACCTCCTCTGTAAATCTGATGGTGTAGTGCCTAAGGCATTTGACTGCTAACCAGAAGGTTGGCTGTTCAAACCCACCAGCCCCTCCATGGAAGAAAGACTGGGCAATCTGCTTCCATAAAGATTTACCACTTCAGAAATCCAAAGGAGGTCACTATGAGTTGAAATCAACTTGATGGCAGTGAGTTTGGTTTGGTTTGGCTGTACATTTGATGAGGAGACCCATTTCTACAAATAATGTATGTAGTGCTGTTGTTGTTATGTGCCATCGAGTTGGACCCGACTCATAGCAACCCCTCCTTGGGTTTCCAAGGCGGTATCACTGTGGAAGTAGATTGCCCCATCTTCCTTCCGAGGAGTGGCTGGTGGGTTTGAACCGCCGGCCTTCTGGTTAGCAGTCAAGTGCCTTAGGCACTGTGCTACCAGAGGAATCTGAATTAAAGCACAAGAGCCAGCGTACTGCGTAAAAGAATGTAAGAGGCCAGGTTCTTGGTGGATTTGACATAGAGTTCCTTTTAGATTTTAACTCTTTTTTACAATTTAGAGTGGTACAATATCATCGATCATAAGTCAGCTATCAACACATAGGGTTTGCAGTCACTTCTCAGTGTGTAGTTTATGATGTTTCCTCCATGTCTGGGTATTGGTTTTTGAATGAAGGCCTGACCTTAAGGATCAGAGAGAAATGAGGAAAAGAGAAGACTTACTTTATTTTCCTTATGCTGATAAACTTCCTTATGAAGATTTCCTACCAGAACCGTAGTAACTCTGAAAACTGTGTGTGAACCCACACATGTTGCCTGGGTGTGGATTTCCTGCACTCACTCTAGCTAAGGCATATGAAAGCATTCATATATCTCATGAAACCTATGTCTTTAATTTTATAAATGTGGAAATCAGCAGGTGAGATATGGATATTATTTCACAAAGACAATTAAACAATGCACAATTGTGTTTGAGTGTTCTTATTTAAATTGAAATGAGACTTTCTAAAACGTAAGTTTTGAAAAACCACATTACCTATTTGGAGCATAACAAAGGGGATAAGTGTGTTATAAAATTTTGTGTATGACACACTTTTGGCAAAATCTGTTTATTCTTTCTGAAAACTGTATTTACACCTGCACCATATGTTCTCTATTAAGAGTGTAATCAGTGGCCTCATTAACTCTTATATCTGAGAAAAATAAAATTCCTAATTGGTTGCAAAGAAATATGTGATTAAATGAAGTAGCTGAATATTTTATTAATAACTGAAGATCTAAAATGATTTAGGGCAGAGTACAGACATTTTTAGGGAGCTCTGGTAGCATAGTGGCTAAA
>NW_006938243.1:2581-3142 GCF_000298275.1 Orycteropus afer afer | reverse complement strand
GCATGGGGTCGCTATGAGTCGGAAATGACTCGACGGCACTTAACAACAAACAACAACAACAACTTGTTCTGGTATTCCAATGAGGCGTATGTTGTTTGCTTTCATCTCGTCCCATGTAACTCTTAGGATCTCTTCATTTCTCTTAAATCTTTGTTCTGATTTTTCTTCATATAGTTTGGTGTCAAGGGATTTGTCTTCTAGTTGGGAAATGTGTTCTTCAGCCAGTTTTACTTTACACTTTTGTCCTTCCACTGTGTTGTGTAATTCTGTAATTATAGTGTTCATCTTCTGGATTTTTAACTACTGTTTTTATATGAGTTCTGGTAGTATGGTAATCTTGTTATTTTGTTCTTGAATGGTTTTCCTGAATTCTTCCAGTGTACTGTCTGTGTTCTCCTTGATTCTGTTTGTGGTTTCCTTGAACTCTTATAGAGTTCTTTTTTTTTTTTTTAATTGTGATTTGGGAGAAGGTTTACAGAGCAAATTCACTTTCCATACAGCAGTTCACATACACTTTGCCTCATGACACTGACCAGAGTTTATCACAATGCAACAGCTCCC
>NW_006938243.1:0-466 GCF_000298275.1 Orycteropus afer afer | reverse complement strand
AAGTTCTGTAACTACACAGTTACATATACATATATACACACACACACATATTTTCAAATTCCTTCTTGGATAATTCTATTGTCTGTTTTTCATCCATGTTAAATGAATCTTTAGTCTGGGGTTTTACTTCTATAGTCTTGTCCTTTTTGTTTGTTTTGAAGTTTTCTGTTGTTTCATAGACATTATGAAGTTGTTGTCTTTAACTTTTAGTGATGTATTGATTTTTTTCACCTTGATATTATGTTTAAATATATTTGCAAGGGTGGAGCTGGTGTTTTTGTTTTTGTTCTTGTTTTTTTGGTCATTAATTCATGTGAGCTAGGTTGCTCTGCAGTTTTCTTTGTTTCGATGGAATCACTATTTGGAATGTGGATGCAGGTCTCTGTTTATCATGAAGGGGATTTGGAGTTGGAATGAGCAGGTGTTGTGGTGGCTTGATGTGGTTCTTCTATTGGGTGAAGCCGAG
>NW_006938242.1:0-2235 GCF_000298275.1 Orycteropus afer afer | reverse complement strand
GTGGACTGTGATGGTCTGTTGTTTCCGAGGCATCGTGGCGTTGTTGTATTTAGATCTCTGTTAACTGTTTGTGAAGAACAGCCAAGGGTGATTCAGGCTCTTCTTGGTGGTTTTTTAACGTTGGTCCATTGGTGGAGAAGGAGGAAGTGGCTCACGCTCAGTAAATGAAGTTGTAGGAGGTGTGGGTGTAGTTGTGTCTTATGAGGACTGTTGTTGTCGCCCACTTAGCTAGACACAAATTACAATTGAATAACCATCAAAAAACTAAAAGCCCCTGGACATAAAACACACCATGTAATCATACAGGAACAGTAACCAAAAAAAGAAAAAAGGAAAAATAAGAAGAAAAAACAAGCAAACCTGCAATATCTGGGGATACAGCATTAAGGAAGAAAAAAACAAGTAGGGAAGGAGAATAATAAATGAAGAAAAAAATAGGAAAAATGCAAAAAGAGAAAGAAGGAATGGGCTTAATCATGAGAAAAAAAGGGGAAAAAGAAAAAAAAAAATCCTTAAATTTGGGGAGGGGGGAATTTCAACCAGTCACAGGGAAAAGAAAAAATGCTGACAACTAGGACCTGGTAGGGGAAGATTAAGAATAATAATAAAAAGGACAAAAGTATTAATAATATTAGTTGTTTAAAACAGACAAATACAAGCCAAATAATCACTGGAAAAAAGAAAGCAAAAAAGAAAAAATAAATAAAAAAGGAGAAAAAGAAAAAAAAAAAACGATGGAGGACAGGGTAGGTCACCCAGGCTCTGTCTGAGCACATAGGCTGTGATGGAGTTTGGATTTTCATTTTCTTTATGCTGAGGTGTAATTCATAATGTAGACTGTAATCTTTGATCTTCATTAGTAGATGCTGTGAATCACCTTCACTTTCAGCAAGCAAAGTTGTGTTATCTGCATATCACAGGTTGTTACTGAGTCTTCCTCCAATCTTAAAGCCATGTTCTTCTTCATATAGTACAGTTTCTTCGATTATTTGCTCAGCATAAAGATTGAATAAGTATGGTGAAAGGATACAACCCCAACACACATCCTTCCTGATTCTAAACAATACAATATCTATTTGTTCTGTTTGAATAACAGCCTCTTGGTCTATGTCCAGATTCCTCATGGTAACAATTAAGTGCTCTGGAATTCCCATTCTTCAATGTTATTCACAATTTGATATGATTATACAGTCAAATGCCTTCTCACTATCAATAAAACACAGGTAGACATCTTCCTGGTATTTGTTTTTAGCCAAAATCCATCTCACATTAGCAATGATATCCCTCATTCAACATCTTCTTCTGACTCCAGCTTGAATTTCTGCAAGTTCCCTGTCAATTTATTGTCACAACTTTTTTCAAATTATATTCAACAAAATTTTATGTCTGTGTAATATTAATGATATTTGATAATTTCCACATTCTGTTTTATCACCTTTCTTTGAAATGGGCCTAATCATTGATCTCTTCCATTCAGTTGGCCAAATATATTATTATGCAACATGATAAATGACACATTACTAGAGTTTAATGATCTGAAGCGCTTACTGATGAAGATTAAACTACCATCTTCAGTAAGGACTATATCTCAACATAACAAAAACAAAAACCCCCACAACTGGACCAATAAGCAACATCATGATAAATGGAGAAAAGATTGAAATTGTCAAAGATTTAATTTTACTTGGATCTGCATTCAACATCCATGGAAGTAGCAGTCAAAAAATCAGATGTTGTGTTGCACTGGGCAAATCTGCTACAAAGACCTCTTCAAACTATTGAGAAGCAAAGAGGTCACTTTGAAGACTAAGGTAAGCCTAATGCAAGCCGTGGTATTTTCAGTAGCTCATATGCATGTGAAAGCTAGACAATGAATAATGAAGACCGAAAAAAGGTTGATGCTTTTGAGTTATGGTGTTGGTGAATAATACTGAAAGAACCATAGACTACCAAGAAAACAAACAAATACGTCCCAGAAGAGGTGCAGCCAGAATGCTCCTTGGAAGCAAGAATGGCCAAGCTTCATCTCATCGGTTGGTTGGTCATGTTGTCAGAAGGGACTATTACCTCAAGAAAGATACCATGCGAAGGGGGAGCTGGGAAGATGGTGGACTAGATAGAAGGACTGCACAGACCCTCTTCAACAAAGAAAAGGGAAACCAATTGACACAGACACAGAAGTTAATCTTGGACCTCTGAGCCTTGAAAAGAAGGATTCAGAAGTAGACTAAACCC
>NW_006938241.1:0-2299 GCF_000298275.1 Orycteropus afer afer | reverse complement strand
ACCTTCCTTCTGAGGAGTGGCTGGTGGGTTTGAACCGCCAGCCTTCTGGTTAGCAGTCAAGTGCCTTAGGCACTATGCTACCAGAGCTCCTATGGATCTAATGAGGAATTTCATAAAATGGAAAGTCTGAGCTGAACCCTGAAAGTTTACTTAGTGAAGAGGCATAAGGAAGGTAGGAGAGAAGTGGAGGCTAAGGAAATCCATTATAGCTGGATGGAATGGTTGTTGGATAAAAGAGTGGCCAGGATAATGCTGATGCTATATGGTATGGTATTATTGTTCCTTATTATTTATTTCTCCTTTCCTTGCAAGTGAATTACAGATCCCTGCTTGCTGCAATGTTACAGTAACTTCCTGTGGGAGGAATATACTTCTTTGCTCATTGCCATCAGGATTTTTTATGCGACAGACTTATGTCAACTTACTATAAGGGGATGTAACCTACTTCAGTTCCAAAACGGAGCTGTAATAGCAATTACAATCTTATACCACCTCTTTTTCTCTTTTCACTCTGTCACCAGAACAGCATTTTCCAGATTAGTGCTGATCTTTCAACCTAGAACCATGAATGAAAAAACCAGGAGAGAAATCCCAAGCTAGAGTAGAGGCACAGCCAATTAACATGGTATTAGGAAGAAATAAACCTTTGATTTTCTAAACCACTGGGATTAGGCAATTGTTTGCAGCATAACTATAGCAAAAGCGAACTAAGACAAATTGTTATAAAGGACTAGAGCAGTTTGAAATTTACAATTTCAGCAATAGGGAGACAAGAAAGAGTTTAAACAGTCAGTTACATGATCAAATATCTGTTTTATCTAAGTTCAACTTTGTACTTCCAGTTACCTAAACATGGACACATACGTTTATTGCTACTCCTTCCTAAATGCTTTGTGAAGAAACTGTAAAGAATTTTTAAAAAGGCATAAACCTAAAGAACAGAGAATAAGAAAGGAAATACAGCAGGCAAGAAAAGGAAATTCTGAATATGGAAAGTCAATGGAAATAACTAGTAGACAGAGCCAAGGAAGTTGAAACCTAAGCCTGTGGAAGAGAAAGTAAATAAGAAACAAACCATTCATGCCATGTTGTTGTTACTTGCCATCGAGTCGGCCCCGACTCATAGGGACCCCTCCTTGGGTTTCTGAGGCAGTATCACTACAGAAGTAGGAATGCCCAACCTTCCTTCCGAGGAGTGGCTGGTGGGTTTGAACCTCCAGCCTTCTGGTTAGCAGTCAAGTGCCTTAGGCACTATAGTATCCCAGAAAAGCCAAGGAATCGAAAACACCAGCTTCCTCTGAAGGGGTGAATGTGTGAGGGATAGACCTGAAAAAATGGAGAACTGGTTGAAAAGCATTTATGAAGAGCAGTTAGACCCCAACCTTCTAGTCAAGAGTAGCACTACCCAATAAAAACAGAATGTGAGTCACATATGTAATTTAAAATTTACCAGCAGCCATGTTAAAAAAAAGTAGAAAGATATAGGTGAATTTAATTTTAATAACACTTCTATTTAGCCCTAAATGTCTAAAATATGATCATTTCAACAGGATATCAATATAAAAATTATTAATGATATATTTTGATATATAATAATAATATTTTGCTTTCTCTTTTTAATATGTAGTCTTCAAAATCCAGTGTGTACTTCATCTTGTAGCACATTTCAATGGACTAGGCATATGTGGCCAGTGGCTACCATGTTAGACAGCACAGCACCAGTGAAGTACAGCATGTTGTTGTTGTTGTTATGTGCCGTCGAGTCAGACCCAACTCATAGCAACCCCTCCTTGGGTTTCCAAGGCAGTATCACCACGGAAGTAGATTGCCCCATCTTCCTTCCAAGGAGTGGCTGATGGGTTTGAACGACCAGCCTTCTGGTTAGCAGTCAATGAAAGCACAGGGCATAGCTGAAGACAGCTGGGGAAGCACTATTGATAAGTAGGTGACTAAGTGAAAATCTCCATAGTAGAGATGAGATCCCATCCCACTTGGCTCTCCAGCTCTCTCTGGTTCCAAGCCAGTTTATATTATGCCCTTGTTCAGCCCAACAAAAAAGATCAAATAACTATGGCATTCAGGGCTTTTTTTCTCAATGGCATGCAAAAGAGCTACTTAATGATTCAATTACTCTATAATAGCCCTTAGTTGACTTGCCTGCCCCATACAAGAGTTTCAATCAGCATTTTAGCACTTCTTATGTATGAGCAGGGAGCTCTGGTAGCATAGTGCCTAGGGCACTTGACTGCTGAACAGAAGGCTGGCGGTTCAAACCCACCAGCCACTCCTCGGAAGGAAG
>NW_006938240.1:2341-3104 GCF_000298275.1 Orycteropus afer afer | reverse complement strand
TTTGGATAGGTATTGTAAATGGTATTGATTTCCTTATACCCTTTTCACTCATCTCTTTGCTGGTATAGAGGAATCTAACTGATTTTTGTGTTAATCTTGTATACTGACACTATGCTAAATCTTTCGATTAGTTGCAGTGGTTTTCCTCTTGAGTGTATTGAGTTTTCTATGTGTAGGATCATGTCATCTGTAAATAGGGATAATTTTATTTCTTCCTTGCCAATTTGGATGCCTTTGATTTCCCTTTCCTGCCTTCTTGCCCTGGCTATGACTTCCAATACAATGTTGAATGGAAGTGATGATACAGGGCATCTTTGTCTGGTTCCTATTCAAAAGGGAATGGTTTCATTCTGTTTCAATTTAGAATAATGTTGGATGTTGATTTTGTATATATGTCCTTTATTATGTTGAAGAATTTCCCTTCTATTTCTTTCTTTCTTTTTATTTTATTTTATTTTTTTTTTGGAGAGAAAGAGTGTTTTGATCAGGAATTGGTATTAGATTTTATCAAATGCCTTTTCTGCATCTATTGATATGATCACGTGTTTTTTTTTTTTCCTTTATTTTACTTATTTTTCTAATGTCGAACCATCCTTGTATATTTGATATGAATCCCACTTGGTCATGAAGTATTATTTTTGATATGTTGTTGGAGTCTATTGGCTAGAATTTTTTTTTCTTTTTTTTTATTAGGATTTGGGTGAAGATTTACAGAGTAAATTCACTTTTCATACAGCAGTTCACATATACTTTGTCTCATGTC
>NW_006938240.1:0-816 GCF_000298275.1 Orycteropus afer afer | reverse complement strand
GGTCATTTTATTATTATTATTATTATTATTATCATTATCATTATCATTATCATTAACTGTTCAATTTCTTCTTTTGTTATGGGTCTGTTCAAATTTCTTCCTCAGTCTGTGTTAGTTTAAGTAAGTATAGTGTTTCTAGAAATCTGTCCTTTTCTTGCATGTTTTCAAATTTGTTGGAGTATAGTTCTTCATATTATTGTGATATAATTCTTTTTATTTCTGTTGGTTCTGATTTGATGTCACCCCTTTCATTTCTTATTTGTGTTATTTGTGTCTTCTCCTTTCCCTTTGTTAAGTTTGCCTGTGTTTTGCCGATTTTGTTCATCTTTCAAAGAACCCACTTCTAGTCTTGTGGAGTTTTTCTATTGTCTTTCTATTTTCTGTTTCATTTATTTATGCTCGAATCTTTATTTCTTTTCTTCTGGTGACTGTAGGCTTTTTGTTGTTGTTGTTGCTTTTTTTCTATTTACTGGACATGTTGGGTTAAGGTGTTGATTTTGGCTCTTTCTTCTTTGATGTGTTCATCTATTGCTATAAATTGACCTCTGATCCCTGCATTTGCTGTGTCTCAAAGATTTTGGTATGTTGTGTTTTCATTCTCATTTGATTCAATGAATTTTTTATGTCATTTTTAATTTCTTCTATTACCCAGTTGTTTTTGAGGAAAATGTTATTCAGTTTCCATGCATTTGCTTTTTATCCATTGGTCTTCCTAGTATTAATTTATAATTTTATAACATTGTGACCTGAGAAGATGCTTTATAGTATTTCAATGTTTTTAAATTTATTGAGGCTTGTTTTATGGCCTAACATATG
>NW_006938239.1:1229-1937 GCF_000298275.1 Orycteropus afer afer | reverse complement strand
GGGGATAAAATTATAAATCATAGGGTAACCTCAAAGAAAAATGATAAACCGTCACATCACAATAAAAAAGAGGACAAGCAGCATATAGTAAAACAACAGTAACAAAGGAAATGATAACACAATTTATAAACATAACAAGCTCAGCACAGAAAATAATATGGAACAAAGAAACCAGGGACACCATGACTATGCAACGCTAAAGAATAACGTAGAATCTGCAAAACACTGCATAACATGGATGAACTTGGAGGACATTGTGCTGAGTGAAATATGTTAATTACAAAAGGACAAATATTGTATTAGTCTGTTATTGTAAAAGTTAAGGAAAGGTTTATCTATAGAAGAAAATTCTCTTTGTTGGTTACCGGGGTGGGAGGGGAGGGGAGGCAAAGCTGTTAGATAGATAGAGATAAGTATTGATTTGGGTGAAGAGAAGGGCAATGTACCAAATGTTAGTGACCAATATGGCACCACTGAGGATGAGAAAGACATAGAGAGGTACGTGGGAGGGACAGACCACAAATACGAACCCTTTTTCACATGCAGTACTGCGTTGTCAGTGAAGGCAAACATGGGTATATAGGTGGATAGATGGGTGCACAAGTTAAACGATTTGATATGTCTGTGAAATGGGGAGTGTATCCAAGAACATATATAGGGTTGGCAGGCAATGGTCCTATAAGTTTATGTGAATGATCAGAATTCCCA
>NW_006938239.1:0-822 GCF_000298275.1 Orycteropus afer afer | reverse complement strand
TGTGGTAAACTGTGATCAATGACATGAGACAAAGTATATGTGAACTGCTATATGGAAAGTGAATTTGCTCTGTAAATCTTCACCCAAATCACAATTTAAAAAAGTATAAAATAAAAGAAAGAAAGAAAGAAAATGTTCAAGCAGCCAACAAACACATGAAGACTTGCTCTCAATCATTAGCCATTAGAGAGATGCAAATTGAAACAACAATATCCTTTCATACACTGCTGGTGGGACTATAAAATGGTACAACCACTGTGAAAAATAGTATGGCACTTACTTAAAAAGTTGGAAATAGAAGTACTTTTGATCCAGAAATACCACTACTATCTTAAAGTGGTGAGATCCAGGACATGAATAGATACATGCACACCCATGGTTATTGTAGCACTATTTATATTAGCAAAGAGATAGAAACAGCCTAAGTTCCCATCAACAGATGAATGGATAACCAAACTATGGTACATACACTCAGTCTAATACTATGAACATTAAACAGCAATGAAGAGTCTTTGAATCATCTCATAATGTCGATGAACTTGGAGAACATTATGGTAAGTGAATTAAGTCAATCACAGAAGGAAAAATATTATATGAGGCTGTTATTATAAAAAGTCAAGGAAAGGTTAACACAGGGAAGGAAATTTTCTTTATTGGTAACCAGGAAGGGGGTTGTTGTTGTTGTTGTTATGTGCCATCGAGTCAAACCCGACTCATAGCGACCCCCCCTTGGGTTTCCGAGGCAGTATCACTATAGAAGTAGGATTGCCCAACCTTCCTTCCGAGGAGTGGCTGGTGGGTTTGAACCGCCAGCCATCTGGT
>NW_006938238.1:0-2234 GCF_000298275.1 Orycteropus afer afer | reverse complement strand
ACTAGAAAGCAAAAAGAGGAAGAATACTTTGTAGTTAGAGAACTTCTAAATGGTGAGGAAGTCAAGAGAGTTGTAAGATAGAATGGACTGTTCTATATTCAGGAAGAAAATTATAAATCACAGGGTAACCTCAAAGAAAAATGATAAACCTTCACATCATGATATAAAAGAAGACAAGCACAAATATTTAGCAAATACTAAAACAATAGCAACAAAGGAAATGATAACATGATTCATAAATATTATGAGCTCAACACAGAAAATTATATGGAAAAAAGAAACCAGGAAAACCATGAAAAAAAAATAACAAAATGACAGCAACCAATTTGTATTTGTCGATAATTACACTGAATGTTAATACATTAATTGGACCACTCAAAAAACAGAGAGTTGCAAACTAGATAAGAAAACAAAGCCCATCAATATGCTGTCTACAAGAGACACAGTTTAGAGACAAAGACAAAAATAGACTAAAAATCAAAGGTTAGAAAAATATATATCAAGCAAATGACAACCATAAGAGAGCAGGAGTGGCATATTAATTTCTGATCAAATTGACTTTAAGACAAAAACCACCATATGAGACAAGGAAAGACATTATATAATGATTAAAGGATCAATTGAACATGAAGATATAACCATAATAAATATCTATGGACCCAATAAATTAGCCCCAAAATACATAAATCAGACTTTAAAAGAGTTGAAAAGGTAAATAAATGACTCCACAGTCATAGTGGGAGACTTTACTACACCACTTTCAATGAAAGATAGAACAACTGGAAAGAAACTCAACAGAGACGCAGAAGAGCTAAAGAATACAATCCACCAACTTGACCTTATAGAGATCTACCCAGCACTTCATGCAACAACAGCAAAATATACATTCTTTTCCAGTGCACATGGAACATTTTCCATGATAGACGATATGTTAGTCCATAAAGCAAGCCTTAATAAATTTAAAAACATTGAAGTATTTCAATGCATCATCTCAGATCACAATGCTATCAAATTAGAAATCAGCAATAGGAAGATCAATGGAAAAAGAGCAAACACATGGAAACTGAATAATGCCCTCCTTAAGAAATACTGGGTAAGAGAAGAAATAAAAAATTAAATTCAAAAATTCCTTGAATCAAATGAGAATGAAAACACAACATACCAAAATCTTTGGGACAAAGCAAAAGCAGTGATCCAAGGCCAATTTATAGCAATAAATGCACACACATCAAAAAAGAAGAAAGCCAAAATCAACACTTTAAACCAACATCTTCAACAATTAGAAAAAGAACAGAAAGAAAATCCTACAGTCACCAAAAGAAAGGAAATAATAAAGATTCAAGCAGAAATCAATGAAACAGAAAATAAACAGTAGAAAATATCAACAAGAATAGAAGTTGTTTTTTTGAAAATATTAATAAAATTGACAAATCATTGGCAAATTTAACAAAGGAAAAGACAGAGAGAATACAGATAACACACATAAGAAACAAAATGGGCAACATCATAACAGAACCAACTGAAATCAAAAGGACAATATCAGGATACTATGAAGAACTGCACTCCAACAAATTTGAAAATCTGGAAAAAATGGATGTATTTCTAGAAACACACCATTTACCTAAACTAACACAGAGTGATGTGGAAAAGTTGAACAGATCCATAACAAAAGAAGAAATTGAACAGGTTATCAAAAAATTACTAACCAAAAAAGTTTTGGCCCAGACAGTTTCACAGGAGAATTCTACCAAACATTCAGAGAAGAACTGACACCAATCCTACTCAAACTACTCCAAAACATAGAAAAGGATGGAATCCTTCCTAACTCATTTTATGAAGCATGCCCAAAACAGCAAGATGGGAGAGAGGGAGAAAGGGGATTAAAAGCCAGGAACCCGGACAGAGGAGCAGTCAGCTGCAGGGATGCAGGTGAGGAGAGAGAACCCAGGCATGTCCAAAGCAGCAGGATGGGAGAGCGGAAGAAAGGGGATTAAAAGGCCCAGGAACCTAGACAGAGGAGCAGTCGGCCACAGCGACCCAGGTAAGGGTGGTACGAGAGGTTTCTAACAGGGAGGCAAACTTGTCTGTCAGTTTGTCCTACTGTGGTGACATGTTGCTGTGAGTTTTGAGGCTGAGCCTCTGGTGTTTCAAACCCAGCGGGATGCACATGGTGCACAGGTATCAACCCAGCTTACAGACTGAGACAGACTAGGAAGAAGGAAGAGGCCATCCAC
>NW_006938237.1:1521-2164 GCF_000298275.1 Orycteropus afer afer | reverse complement strand
TAATTTGTCATTTTGTTCTTGTGTTTTCTTCCAAAATTCTTGTAAGGTTTTTTCTGTTTTCTTTGGTCTGTCTCTCAATCCTTTGAAGATACCTAGAGATAATTCTTTTGAATTCCTTATCAGAGAGTTCCAATGCTGCTTCTCTCTCAGGGATGTATTCTGGGTCTGTATCCTGCTCCCTTGTTTCTACCACTTATCCTGCTTCTTTGTGTGGACTGTGATGGCCTGTTGTTTCCGAGGCATCGTGACGTCATTGTATTTAGATCTCTGTTTACTGTTTATGAAGAGCAGCCAAGGGTGGTTCAGGCTGTTCTTGGTGGTTTTTTATTGTTGGCCCGTTGGTGGAGAAGGAGGAAGTGGCTCTCGCTCACTAAGTGAAGTCACAGGAGGTGTGGGTGTGGTTGTGTCTTATGAAGACTGTTGTTGTCTCCCACTCAGTAAGACACAAATTACAATTGAATAACCATCAAAAAACTAAAAGCCCATGGATGAAAAATACTCCATGTAATCACACAGGAACAGTAACCAAAAAAAGAGAAAAGGGAAAAGAGGGAAAAACAAGCAAACCTGTAATATCTGGGGATAGGGCAATAAGAAGAAAAAATAAAAAGTAGGGAAGGAGAATAATAAATGAAGAAAAAAA
>NW_006938237.1:0-821 GCF_000298275.1 Orycteropus afer afer | reverse complement strand
CTAGTTGGGGTTTAGTCCACTTTTGTATCCTTCCCTTCAAGGCTCAGGGGTCCAAGATTATCTTCTGTGTCTGTGTTAATTGGTTTCCCTTTGTTGAAGAGGATCTGTGCAGTCCTTCTGCCTAATCTGCCATCTTGACAGAACTCCAGTGAGTTTTTTTTTTAATGATGAACAAAAGACACTCTGGTGGCACAGTCCCCAAGGCATTTGACTGCTAACCAGTATATTGGTGGTTCAAACCCACCAGTCACTCCATGGAAGGAAGATGAGGCAATCTACTTCCATAAAGATTTACCGCCTTGGAAACCCAACGGCGGTCGCTATGAGTTAGAATTGATTTGATGACAGTGGGTTTGGTTTTTGGTTTTTTGCAACTGCAAAAAGTGTATGGGGGCAGTATCCTTTTCTGACCTCCTCCAACTTCATAAGTGGGAAACAGAGTCACTGTCAACAGCCCAAGGCTAATTCCGATGAGGCCAGACATGGTACCACCCTCCAGAACTTTTGCCAGTTCTCATACCACTCTTGCCTCCCACAGCATTCACTCCTTGTCTACTGGGTTCAATAACTCATTACAGTGGCCACACAGAACTCACAGACAATATTCACAATTATGGGGTTTATTATGAAAGTAACAGTTTACAGTTTGGGTTCATGATACAATTCTTGGGTCAGGACTGTCGTAGTTAAGTTTGGGTGTCAACTTGGCTGGGCCTGGTTGAATTTCTGGGCAGCTGGATGTAGTATTCCCCATGATGACACTGGTAATCAACTCCATGGTGGAATCTACTGTGAGCAGCTGAGTAGCTGCCTTAGGGATG
>NW_006938236.1:2484-3230 GCF_000298275.1 Orycteropus afer afer | reverse complement strand
AGAGCCAAAATCAACACTTTAAACCAACATCTCCAATAATTAGAAAAAGAACAGCAAGAAAAGCCTACAGTCACCAGAAGAAAGGAAATAATATTTGAGCAGAAATCAATGAGACAGAAAAAAGAAAGGGAATAGAGAAAATCAACAAGGCCAGAAGTTTTTTGAAATGATTAATAAAATTGACAAACCACTTGCACATTTCCCTTTAATAATAAAGGAAAAGATGGAGAGAATACAAATAACACAAATAAGAAATGAAATGGGTAACATCACAACGGAACCTACTGAAATTCAAAGGATTATATCAGAAGAACTGTACTGCAACAAATATGAAAATCTGGAAGAAATGGATAGATTTCTAGAAACACACCACTTACCTAAACTAACACAGACGGATATGGAAAAGTTGAACAGATCCATAACAAAAGAAGAAATTGAACAGGTCATCAAAAAATTACCAACAATAACAAGTCCTGGCCCAGAGAGTTTCACTGGGGAATTCTACCAAACATTCAGAGAAGAACTAACACCAATTCTACTCAAACTATTCCAAAACATAGAAAAGGAATCCTCCCTAACTCATTTTATGAAGCAAGCATAACCTTGATACCAAAACCAAGTAAAGACATCACTCAAAAGGAAAACTACAGTCCAATATCCCTCATAAATATAGATGCAAAAATCTTCAACAAAATCCTAGCCAATAGACTCCAACAACATATCAAGAAAATCATTCATTATGACCA
>NW_006938236.1:0-594 GCF_000298275.1 Orycteropus afer afer | reverse complement strand
ATAAATGGAAGAACATCCCATGCTCATGGATAGGAAGAATGAACATTGTGAAAAAGCAAATTTTACCCAAAGCAATATATACATTCAATGCAATCATAATCCAGATCCCATCAACATTCTTTAAGGATATGGAAAAACCAATCACTAACTTTATATGGAAAGGAAAGAGACCTCACATAAGCAAAGCACTATTGAAGAAGAACAAAGTAAGACTCACACTGCCAGATCTCAAAACCTACTATACATCCACAGTAGTCAAAACTGCCTGGTATTGGTACAATGACAGACACATAGACCAACAAAATAGAATTGAGAACCCATAAATAGATCCATCGACCTATGGTCAGCTGATCTTTGACAAAGGGCCAAAATCAATTAAATGGGGAAGAGATTCTCTTTTTAATAAATGGTGCTGGCAAAACTGGATATCCATTTGCAGAAAAATGAAACAAGATCTGTACCTCATGTCATACACAAAAACTAATTCCAGTATAGTTCCGGCAAGATGGTGGACTAGGCAGAAGGATTGCACAGACCCTCTTCAACAAAGAAAAGGGAAACTAATTAACACAGACACAGAAGATAATCTTGGAC
>NW_006938235.1:1573-2100 GCF_000298275.1 Orycteropus afer afer | reverse complement strand
TTAATTGTCTTTAACTTCAAGTTGAACTTGCATATGAGCAGTTGATGGTCTATTCCACAATCAACTCCTGGCCTGGTTTTGGCTGAAGATATTGAACTTTTCCATCGCCTCTTGACACAGATGTAGTCAATTTGATTCTTGTATGTTCCATCTGGTGAAGTGCATGTGTATAGCCGCTGTTTGTGTTGTTGAAAAAAGGTATTTGCCATGAATAGGTCGTTGGTATTGCAAAATTCTACCATGTAATTTCCAGCATTATTTCTGTCACCAAATCCAAATTTTCCAACTACCAGTGATTCTTCTTTGTTTTCAACTTTTGCATTCCAGTCACCAGTGATAATTAAGACATCCTGATTGCATGTTTGGTCAATTTCACACTGCAGAAGTTGTAAAAATCTTCAATTTCATCATCTTTGACTTTGGTGGTTGGTTCATAAATTTGAATAATAGTCGTATTAACTGGTCTTCCTTGTAGGTGTATGGATATTATCCTATCACTGACAGCATTGTACTTCAGGACAGATCTT
>NW_006938235.1:0-883 GCF_000298275.1 Orycteropus afer afer | reverse complement strand
TTTAGCACGATTGCTGAAGATTAATGACCATAAATATTCATGCTTACTCCAGGTTCTCAATTCTATTCCATTCATCTATATGTATATTATTTAACCAGCAGCAGACTGTTTTGATTACTGGGGCCTGATAATATGTTTTGAGATCAGGAAGTGAGAGTCCTCCTACTCAGTTTTTCTTTTTCAAGATTGCTTGAATCTTTGGGGCTCTTTGGATTTCAATATAAATTTGAGGATAGAATTTTCCCTTTCTGCAAAGAAGGCTGGTGGAATGCAGAGGGATATTGCATTACATTTATAGATTTCTTTAGGTAATGTTGACATCTTGGCTTTGAGGTCTAGTCCTCAAAAACAGATCATTAGACATGATGCTCAAGGCATGGGTAACAAAAAGCAAAATAAGTAAGAGGAATCTCATGAAAATTAAGAGCTTCTGCATATAAAATAAATTTTTCAACAATATGAAGATTTAACTTACAGACTGGGAGAATTTGGGGCAGTGAGGGTTCACTATGTAGAATATAAAAGTACACTTATGACTTGACAAGAAAAAGTCAAACAACTCAATTGAAAAAAGAGCAAAGGACCTAAATAAACATCTCATCAAAGAGGATGTACAAATGGCCAACAAGCAGATTAAAAGATGCTCAACATTACCAAAAACCCACTGCCATTGCATTGATTCCAACTCATAGTGACCCTATAGGACAGAGTAGAACTCCTTGATATGGTTTCCAAGGCTATCAATGTTTACAAAAGCAGACTGCCTCATCTTTGTACTGCAGAGTGGCTGGTGGATTTAAACTGTCAACCTTTGATTAGCAGGTCTATGCTTTAACCACTATGCCACAAAGTCTCTTTGACTGGACATCAGGGAGATGCAAAT
>NW_006938234.1:2337-2963 GCF_000298275.1 Orycteropus afer afer | reverse complement strand
CAACATTACGAATTTGGATTTCTAGCATGCTAAATTATAACAGAATAAATTCTTATTTGTTAAAACTATCAATTTGTGGTATTTCTGACATAGCAGCACTACAGAACTAAGACACTCAGAGACAGAAATTCCTTTCTAGCTACTTCCTTGAAAAGTAATTGTTTCCATATAAGGAATTACTATAATAATTTTTAAATTTTAAACCACTCAGATTTCTGAGAGAAAAGTTTTATATATATGAGCTCTGGTAGCATAGTGGGTAAAACACTTGACTGCTAACCAGAAGGCTGGCAGTTCAAACCCACCAGCCACTCCTCAGAAGGAAGGTTGGGCAATCTTACTTCCATAGTGATACTGCCTCGGAAACCCAAGGAGGTGTCTCTATGAGTCGGGGCTGACTTGATGGCACATAACAACAAGAACAAATATATATATAATGGTCATGTTTTATATATAACTTGGTATGCTTATAAATAATTTTATTATCTTTTATACATTTTTTACATACATGATATTTTTATTGAAATACTTACTTTATTGAACATTTAATCATTTATTATATCAAGTTCTATTTTTTCCAATAAGCTTTCCCCTCAGTTTCTTAGTTTCCTTTCCTAATTTGTATT
>NW_006938234.1:0-737 GCF_000298275.1 Orycteropus afer afer | reverse complement strand
TATTGATATCTTAGGCATTAGTGAGCTGAAATGGATGATTTTTGGCATTTTGAATCAGACAACCATAGGATCTACTATGCCAGAAATGACAAATTAAAGAGGAACGGTGTGCCATTTATCATCACAAAAGATGTTTCAAGATCTGTCCTGCAGTATAATGCTGTCAGTGATAGGATAATATCCATATGCCTACAAGGAAGACCCATTCAAACTGCTATTATTCAAATTTACGCATCAACCACCAAAGCCAAAGATGAAGAAATGGAAGATTGTTATCTACTTCTGCAGTCTGAAATTGACATGCAATCACTGGTGTACTGCTTATCACTGTTGATTGGAATGCACAAGTTGGAAACAAAGAAGAATCACTGGTAGTTGGCAAATTTGGCTGTGGTGACAGAAATAACACTGGAGATCATATGATAGAATTTTGCAAGACCAATGACTTATTCATTGCAAATACTTTTTTCAGCAATGCAAACAGTGGCTTTGCATGTAAACTTCTCCAAATGTAGTAACAGGAATCAAATTAACCTCATCGGTGGCAAGAGGAGATGAAAAAGTTCAATGTATTGAGCAAAGACCAGGTGAAGAGCTGATTGTGGAACAGGCCATCAACTGCTCATATGTAAGTTCAACTTGAAGTTGAAAACAATTAAAACTAGTCCACAAGAGCCAAAATATGACCTTGAATATATCCTTCCTGACTTTAGAGACCATCTAAGGAGTAGATTTGA
>NW_006938233.1:1674-2281 GCF_000298275.1 Orycteropus afer afer | reverse complement strand
CGACTCGACGGCACTTAACAACAACAACAACAAAGAGACAGTGCTCTTGCAGATTCCAGGGGCTTAAGAACAGGTTCTGCTTGCCAGCAACTCCAAGGACACTCTGGACATGGACCCGTAAGACTGAAAAGGTGTGACATTCCTCTTGTTACTATTATATACCACACCCACTTGGTGAATGGAGGTGCAGCCATCCCCCAATCCCACCTACCTTCTGGGCCCACAGGAACTCATTCACAGTCTGCTTGCTCAGACAGAGCCTGGGTGCCCTGCCCTGTCCTCCACCGAATTTTTCTTCTCTTTATTATTATTTTTTTTCTTTTTTACTTTCCTTTTTCTGGTGATTAGTTTCCTGGTATTTGTCTGTTTTAAAACAACTATTATTGTTAATACTTTTGTCCTTTTTAGTATTATTCTTATTCTTCCCCTCCCAGTTACTAGCTGTCAGCTTTTTTCTTATCCTTGTTCCTGGTTGAATTTTTTTTAATTTATTTTTCCCCCTTTTTCTCGTGGTTAACCCCATCGCTTATATTTCTTTTTGCATTTTTCCCATTTTTTTTTTCTTCATTATTCTCTTTCTCTATCTTTTTTCTCTTAGTGCCCTATC
>NW_006938233.1:0-447 GCF_000298275.1 Orycteropus afer afer | reverse complement strand
GGAAAAACAAAAAGTTACTTACAAAGGACAGCTGGTAAGAATAACTTCTGATTTCTCAGCAGAAACCATGCAAGCGAGAAGGCAAAGGGATGGTATATATAAAACCCTGAAAGAGAAAAATTTTCAACCAAGAATTATGTATTTGGCAAAATTGTACCTCAAATACAATTGTGAAATTAGGAGATTTCCAGATAAGCAGAAACTAAGGGAATTTTTTAAAACCAGACCAACCTTAGAAGAGATGCTAAAGGGAGTCCTTTGAACAGAGAACCAATAATAGCAAATAAAAACTGACCATTAATACACAAGATGATGTAATACAGAAACCACAGCTATGGACATATTTGAAGTAAAATGAGCTTACAAGATTGTGAGCAGGGAATCAGAGACATCAATTGGCAAGTGAGGACAGCTACAAACAGAAAGAGGGAAAAGACTGTGTAGTCA
>NW_006938232.1:1306-2164 GCF_000298275.1 Orycteropus afer afer | reverse complement strand
ATGCATTCCATTTCATTTTTGACAACTTCCAATTTTCCTAGATTCATACTTTGTACATTCCATGTTCCAATTATTAATGGATGTTTGCAGCTATTTTTCCTCAATTTGAGTCATACTACATCAGCAAATGGAGGTCTCAAAAGCTTTACCTTATATGTATCAGTAAGGCTGGTTTTATTCTAATGATGGAGCTCTTTCCCAGTCATATTTTGAGAGCCTTCAAACCTAAGTGACTCATCCTCCTCTACTGTATTGGACAATTGTTTCTAGACTATTCATAAAGTTGCACAGTAATATATCAGACAGTGTTTCTCTGCTATTCATAAGGTATTCCCTGGTCAATTCTTTGAGAAGTGGAGGGCCTCTTCCTTCTTCCTAGTGTGTCTGAGTCTGCAAGCTGCACTGAAACTTGTGCACCATGTGCATCCCTCTGGGTTTGAAATACTGGTGGCACAGCCTCAAGACTCACAGCAACACATCACCACAGTAGGACAAACCGACAGACAAGTTTGTCTCCCTTAGCTGTTCGAAACCTCACTAACCTCCCCTTACCTGGATTCCTGCTGCTGCCTCCTCACTCTGTCCTGTCCCCCCTGGCCTTTTTCTCTCTTTTCATCTGCTTTCCCTGCCTTGCTGTTTGTGGGGCATGGCCTGGGTTCCTTCCTCTTACCTGGATCCCAATGGCTGACTTCTCATTCTGTCTGGGTCCCCCTGGCCTTTTCTTTTCCTTTCCCCAGCTATCCTGCCCTGACGCTTGTGGGGCTTGGCCTGGGTACCCTCCCCTTACCTGGATGCCACTGCTGACTCCTCAGTCTGTCCTGGTGCCCTTGGCCTTTTTCTCTACTTGCCTGGTTTTCC
>NW_006938232.1:0-450 GCF_000298275.1 Orycteropus afer afer | reverse complement strand
AGCCAAAATGGCTGGGTGGCTTTCTTAATTTCCAGTTCAATGCTATCAGTATTGTGTCTCCAGGTGGGAGTGTTCCTCCCTTTGGGACTAAGATCTCCAGACCCGCAGAGCACAGGGCAGCGGGGACAGGAAGCAAAAATTCTTTTGAATGGGTCACTAGGGGTAATAGTGTGTGTTACCACTCCTGTTTCCACCCCTTGGTTCCTGGGCTGGTGAATCCTGGCTATTGGAGAAACAGAACCATATATTGGATGCTGGTTTAGAGCATATTCAGTCTCCTGGAGAACATTGCCCCAACTCTTTAAGGTATTTCCACCTAGCTGGTGCCATATTTGTGTTTTTAAGAGGCCATTCTATCATTCTATCAAACCAGCTGCTTCAGGATGGTGGGGAACATGGTAAGACCAGTGAATTCCATGAGCATAAGCCCACTGCCACACTTCATGTGCT
>NW_006938231.1:1859-2367 GCF_000298275.1 Orycteropus afer afer | reverse complement strand
TTTACTTCCGTAAAGATTTACCACCTCGGAAACACACTGGTGTTCGCTGTGAGTTGGAATTGACTCAATGGCAGTGGGTTTGGTTTGGGGTTTGCATGGCACAAAGTCAAGTCTGGAATACAGTAGCTGGCTGTAGTTAATAAACGGTAGTTACTTTATTGTACTATTTAAATTAAAGGAGCCCTGGTGGGGCCGTGGTTAACTGTTGGGCTGCTAGTCACCAAGTCAGTGGTTTGAACCCACCAGCTGTTCTGTAGGAGAAAGATGTGGCAGTGTGCTCCCATAAAAAGCGTTGTTAGGCGCCATGGACTCAGTTCCAACTCATAGCTACCTTGTGCACAACCGAACAAAACAGTGTCCTGTTCTGCACCATCCTCACAACTGCTGCCCTTTGAACCCACGGTCGCAGCCACTGTGTCAATCCATCTCGTTGAGGGGCTTCCTCATCTTAGCTGGCCCTCCACTTTACTGGTAGCATAGTGCCTAAGGCACTTGACTGCTAACCAGA
>NW_006938231.1:0-579 GCF_000298275.1 Orycteropus afer afer | reverse complement strand
CTGATGGGGCAGTTCTACTCTGCCCTATAGGTTTGTAATGAGTTGGAATCTAATGGACACAGTGGGTTTGGTTTTGACATGCCAGATGGTCTTCAAACCACTCTAGAGGTGTTAAAGCTTTAAATCTGCACCACAGGCCTGTAGGGTAGAGCTTGTTCTATCACAATCCCCATTTTACGTGCGAAAAAACTGAGCTCAGAGAAGTTAAGTAACTGGCCCAAGGACACACAGCTAGAATGCTGCAAAACTGTACTTTGAATGAATGACCCAAGGAGGGGTCACTATGAGTCGGATCCGGCTCTACAGCAGTGAGTTTGGTTTTGTTGCTTTTTATACTCAAAAAAACCCAAACCCACTGCCATCATGTTGATTCCAACTCATAGTGACCCCTAAGGCGGTAACTCTTTAGAGAAGTAGATGTCCGGTCTCTGCTTCTGCTGAGTGGATGGTGGGTTTGAACCACCAACCTTCTGGTTAGCAGTCGGATGCCTTAGGCACAGGGCTACCAGAGCTCCGGGGCTGCTATGGCCCCTTGAAAACTATAGTTGGTGCAATCTGAGGGTCTCATCTTGGATTGCG
>NW_006938230.1:1456-2325 GCF_000298275.1 Orycteropus afer afer | reverse complement strand
TCATAGTGGGAGATTTTAATACACCACTTTCTTTGAAAGATAGAACAACTGGGAAGAAACTCAATAAAGATGCAGAAGAGCTAAATAATACACTCAATCAACTTGGGCTTATAGACAACTACAGAGCACTTCACTCAACAGCAGCACAATATGCATTCTTCTCCAGTGCACATGGAACTTTTTCCATGATAGATCATATGTTAGGTCATAAAGCAAGCCTTAATAAATTTAAAAACATTGAAATACTGCAAAGCATCTTCTCAGATCATTATGCTATCAAATTAAAAATCAACAATAGGAAGATCAACATAAAAAGAGTATACATGGAAACTGAACAGTACCTTCCTTGAGAAAGACTGGGCAAGAGAAGAAATAAAAATTGAAATTCAAAAATTCCTTGAATCAAACGAGAATGAAAACACAACATACCAAAATCCTTGGGACACGGCAAAATCAGTGATCAAAGGCCAATTTATAGTAATAAATGCACACATGAAAAAAGAAGAAAGAGCCAAAATCAGCACTTTAAACAAACATCTCCAACAATTAGAAAAACAACAGCAAGAAAAGCCCACAGTCACCAGAAGAAAAGAAATAATCAAGATTCAAGCAGAAATCAATGAAACAAAATAGAAGAGCAATAGAAAAAATCAACAGGACCAGAAGTTGGCTTGTTTGAAAAGATCAATAAAATTGACAAACCACTGGCAAATTTAACAAAAGGAAAAGAGGGAGATAATATTAATAAGAGAAATAAGAAACGAAATGGGTGACATCCCAACAGAACCAACTGAAATAAAAAGGATAATAGCAGGATACTATGAAGAACTGTACTCCAACAAATTTGAAAATCTGGAAGAAATGGAAAG
>NW_006938230.1:0-602 GCF_000298275.1 Orycteropus afer afer | reverse complement strand
CTCAGTCAAAAATCTACTGGAACTAATTGAGAGATTTAGCATCGTGGCAGGATATAAGATCAGCATCCAAAAATCAGTTGGATTCCTCTACACCAACAAAGAGATTGCTGAAAAAGGAGTAAGGAATTCAATACTGTTTACAATAACTAACAAATCAATAAAATACTTGGGAATAAATTTTACCAGGGACACAAAAGACCTGTACAAAGAAAACTATAAAAAAAAAAACTGCTTCAGGAAACTGTAAGAGAACTTCATAAATGGAATAACATCCCATGGTCATGGATAGGAAGATTGAACATTGTGAAAATGTCAGTTCTACCCAAAGCAATCTGTACATTCAATGCAATCTCAATTCAGTTCCCATCAACATTCTTTAGGGATACGGAAAAAACAATCACTAACTTTATATGGAAAGGAAAGAAACCTTGGATAAGCAAAGCACTATTGAAGAAGATGAACAAAGTAGATCTCACACTGCCAGATCTCAAACCCAGGACAGTAGTGAAAACTGCCTGGTATTGGTTTAATGACAGATACATAGACCAATGGAATAGAATTGAGAACCCAGAAATAGATTCATCAACCTATGGTCAGCTGAT
>NW_006938229.1:2656-3137 GCF_000298275.1 Orycteropus afer afer | reverse complement strand
ACGAAAGAGGGGGAGGCCTTCAAAGAGATGGATTGATACGGTGGCTGCGATGATGGGATCAAGTATAGCAGGGATTGTGGGGCTGGCGCAGGATCGGGCAGTGTTTCGTTCTGCTGTGGATGGGGTCGCTATGGGTAGGAAATGACTCGACGGCACTTAACAACAACAACAACAACAAGAAGAGTGTCCTACCAAGTTTGGTAGATAGAATTCCACCATCCCACTCCCTAAGAACCTACTACCCTATATTGGCAAAATGGTTTTGGTAGAAGGAATTAAGACTCTGACATTAAGAAAGGGACATTATCCTAGATTACCCAAGGAGACTCAATCTAACCCCATGAAGCATTATAGACAGAGAACTTTCTCCAGGTGGAGGACAGAGAGATGCAGAGAAATGGGAAGTCAGAGATATGATTCATAGCAAGAG
Source organism: Orycteropus afer afer (assembly GCF_000298275.1). Classification (NCBI taxonomy): domain Eukaryota; kingdom Metazoa; phylum Chordata; class Mammalia; order Tubulidentata; family Orycteropodidae; genus Orycteropus; species Orycteropus afer. The sequence continues at coordinate 2,707 of NW_006938229.1, read as the reverse complement.
AATGCAGTGCCTGCTGTTGATAATTTGAAGATGGAGGTAGCAATGTGATGA
>NW_006938229.1:0-711 GCF_000298275.1 Orycteropus afer afer | reverse complement strand
AAAAAAAAAAGTCAAAGGAACAAAAAGAATGATTTTAATAAGGGAAAGTAAGGTTAAAATTATACACATGTCATAAGGACAGCATATAAAGTATCTTGCTTACCGTTATTTTCTGACCCAACTCCACTACCACTGAGACAGTTCTGACTCATAGAGACTCAAATGGGTTTCCAAGGCTGTAAATCTTTACAGAAGTAGATTGCCTCATATTCCTCCCATGATGTAGCTGGTGGGTTTAAACCTCTGACCTTCTGGTTAGCAGCAAAATGCTTTACCCACTATACACTTAGAGCTCTTTATATTTTCCAAAGGGAAAGTTAGGGGAAATGTTGAAAATTCTTCAAATTAAGGAAATGTAAATTTGAATTATTTTGAGTTATGTTATATGTTATCCAAATAATCTTCCCATCATAGCTTGAATTTATCACACTATTCATTGCTCTAATCTTCAAAAAAAAGATACCATTTTTTTCTTTCTAGAGGAAAAAAAAATCATAAAAGCGTGTCTGATATTTAATGATCATCTCCCTTGAATTTTACAGAGGAGAAAGAAATGTTTTTGTTTTCTCTCTGTTTCACAACACACACAGCTTGTATCATCCCAGTTTTAGGAAACTAAGCCTGTGGATTATGGAAACATCAATAAAGTGAATCTATGAGCCTCTGACCAGAAGCCTATGTGTTGGACTACAAGTTGCCTGCCATGAGAGT
>NW_006938228.1:0-2387 GCF_000298275.1 Orycteropus afer afer | reverse complement strand
TTTAGTCCAATTCTGCATCCTTTCCTTCAAGGCTCAGGGGTCCAAGATTATCTTCTGTGTCTGTGTTAATTGGTTTCCCTTTTCTTTGTTGAAGAGAGTCTGTGCAATCCTTCTGCGTAGTCTGCGATCTTGCCCTGCCTCCAGACAGCTTTAATGGAGAATTCTACCAAACATTCAGAGAAGAGGTGACACCAATACTACTCAAACTATTCCAGAACATAGAAAATGATGGAATATTACCAAAATCATTCTGTGAAACAAGCATAACCTTGATACCAAAAAGCAAAGACAACACTAAAGAAGAAAATTATAGACCAATATCCTTTATGAACACTGACCCAAAAATTCTCAGCAAAATCCTAGCCAGTAGACTCCAACAACATATCAAAAAAATAATACATCTTTGAAAGTGGGATTTGTACTAGATATGCAAGAATTGTTTAACATTAGAAAAACAATCAATGCAATCTCCCACATAAATAAAACAAAGGGAAAGAACCACATGATTGTATCAATTGATGTAGACAAGGCATTTGACAAAATCAAACACCCATTCTTCATAAAATGCTCAGCAAAATAGAAATAGAAAGGAAATTCCTCAACATAATGAAAGGCATACACACAAAACTAATGGCCAACGTTTTTCTCAATGGAGAGAGACTGAAAATATTTGCCTTGCAAACAAGAATCAGACAAGGATGCCCTTTATCACCACTTCTATTCAATACTGTACTGAAAGTACTAGCCAGAACAATAAGGCAAGAAAGGAAAATAAAGGGCATCCAAATTCCCATAAACCAAAAATAAATAAATAAAATCACTGCCATTGAGTTGATTCCAACACATAGTGACCCCTATTAGGTTTCCAAGGTTGTGAATCTTTATGGAAGCAGACCATCTCATCACTTTTCTGTGGAGTGGTTCAATCCACCAACCTTTTGGTTAGTAGCCAAATGCCTTAAACACTACACCAATGAAGAAGTTAGACTATCTCTATTTGCAGATGGCATGATTCTATACATAGAAAATCCTAGCTACTCAACAAGAAAACTACTGGAACTAATGTAAGTCTCCTGCAAAGCGTCAGGGTACATGATCAACACACAAAAATCAGTAATATTCCTCTACACTAACAAAGAGAACTCTGGAAAAATATCAGGAAAACAATATCATTTTTAATAGCCATCCAAAGGATGTATTACTTAGGAATAAATCTAACCAGAGACACAAAAGACCTATACAAAGAAAACTACAAAACACTATGACAAGAAACCAAAAGAGACCTACATAAATGGAAGAATATATCATGCTCATGGATAGAAAGACTTAACATTATAAAAGTGACAAACAATACTACCCAAAGCAATCTACAGATATAATGCAATCTTGATCCAGATTCCATTGTCATTCTTTAAAGAGATGCAAAAACTTATTACCAAGCTTTATATGGAAAAGAAAAGAAAGGAGCTCTGGTGGTGTAGTGCCTAAGGCATTTGACTGCTAACCAGAAGGTTGGAGACCCTGGATAAATAAAACGCTGCTAAAGAAGAAAAAAGTAGAAGACCTCACACTCCTTGACCTCAAAACCTGCTATATAGCCACAGTAGTTAAAACAGCCTCGTGTTGGTACAATGACAGACACACAGACAAATGGAACAGAATTGAAAATCCAGAAGTAAATCCTTTCACCTATAGCCGATCTTTAACAAACGGCCAAAACCAATAAATGGGGAAGGGATAGTCTCTTTAAAAATTGATGCTGGCATAATTGGACATCCATTTGCATAAAAATGAAACAGGATCTATCTCTCACACCATACACATAAACTAATTCAAGATAGCTCAAAGACCTAAACATAAAACCTAAAGACATAAAGATCAAAGAAAAACAACTTAGGGGCCCTCACTTGGCATAAACACACTATCAAATATAACTGAAAATGCATAAACAGCAGAACACAAACTAGACAATTGGGACCTTCTAAAAAGTAAACATTTATGTACATCAAAAAACTTTGTCAAAAGAGTGAAAAGAGGACCTACAGACTGGGAAAAAAAATTTTCAATGATATATTGGACAAGGGAATAATTTCTAAAATTTATAGAAAACTTCAACACCTCATTAACAACAAAAAAGATAAGCCATCCAATTAAAAAATGGGCAGAGGAAATGGAAAGACCCTACACCAGAGAAGACATCCAGGAGGCTAACAAACACATGAAGAAATGCTCATGATCATTAGCCATTTTTGTTGTTGTTGTTGTTATGTGCCATGGAGTCAGACCTGACTGATAGCGACCCCTCCTTGGGTTTCTGAGGCAGTATCACTACGGAAGTAGATTGCCCCATCTTCCTTCCGAGGAGTGGCTGGTGAGTTTGAACCATC
>NW_006938227.1:1390-2028 GCF_000298275.1 Orycteropus afer afer | reverse complement strand
TTTCAGTGCAGCTTTGACTTCCTCCTTCAATACCATTGGTTCTTGATCATATGCCACCTCTTGAAATGGATGAAGATTGACCAGTTCTTTTTGGTGCAGTGACTCTGTGTATTCCTTCTATCTTCTTTTGATGGTTCCTGCATCATTCAGTATTTTGCCCATCAAATCTTTCAATATTGCAACTCGAGGCTTAATTTTTTTCCTCAGTTCTTTCTGCTTGAGAAATGCTGAGCCTGTTCTTCCCTTTTGGTTTTCTAACTCCAGGTCTTTGCACATTTCATTATAGTAATTGGCTTTGTCTGCTGGAGCTGCTCTTTGAAATCTTTTGTTCAGTTCTTTTATCTTGTCATTTCTTCCATTTGCTTTAGCTACTCTTCATTCAAGGGCAAGTTTCAGAGTCTCTTCTGATATCTATTTTGGTCTTTACTTTTTTTTTTTCTCATATTTTTAATGACCTCTTGCTTTCTTCATGGATGATGCTCTTGATGTCATCCCACAATTCTGGTTTTCGATCATTGGTGTTCAATGCATCAAACCTATTCTTGAGATGGTCTCTAAATTCAGGAGGGATGTATTCAAGGTCATATTTTGGCTCTTGTGGACTTGTTTTAATTGTCTTCAACTTCAACTTGAACTTG
>NW_006938227.1:0-665 GCF_000298275.1 Orycteropus afer afer | reverse complement strand
ATTTATTCCCAAGTATCTTATCTTTTGGTAGCTATTGTAAATGGTATCAATGTCCTTTTCAGACACCTCTTTGCTGGTGTAGTGGAATCCACCTGATTTTTATATGTTGAGCTTGTATCCAGCCACTATGCTAAATCTTTCAATAAATTCCAATAATTTTCTTGTTGAGTTTCTTGGGTTTTCTATGTATAGGATCATATCATCTGTATGTAGCAATAATTTTACTTGACCTCTGGTGGCACAGTGCCTAAGGCATTTGACTGCTATCTGGAAGGCTAGTGGATCAAACCCACCAGCCCCCCCTCGGAAGGAAGACTGGGCAATCTACTTCCATAAAGATACTGCCTTGGAAACCCAAGGAGGGGTCGCTATGATTCAGAATTAACTCAAAAGCAGTGAGTTTGGTTTGGTTGGTTTTACCAATTTGGATGCCTTTGATTTCCCTTTCTTGCCATATTGCTCTGGCTAGGACTTCCAATACACTGTTGAATAGAAGGGGATATAGAAGGAATACTTGTCTGGTCCCTGTTCATACAGTTTTAGTCTCTCTACATTGAGAATAATGTTGGCATTTGATTTTGTATATATGTCCTTTATTGTGTTGAGGAATTTTCCTTCTATTCTTATTTTTCTGAGAGTTTTTTTTTTTTTTATTCATGAATGGG
>NW_006938226.1:1730-2468 GCF_000298275.1 Orycteropus afer afer | reverse complement strand
TCCTGATATTATCCTTTTTATTTCAGTTGGTTCTGTTGTGATGTCACCCATTTTGTTTCTTATTCATTATTTATATTCTCTCCCTCATTTCCTTTGTTAAATTTGCCAGTGGTTTGTCAATTTTATTGATCTTTTCAAAAAACCAACTTCTGGTCCTGTTGATTTTTTCCATTGCCCTTCTATTTTCTGTTTCATTGATTTCTTCTCGAATCTTGATTATTTCCTTTCTTCTGGTGACTGTAGGCTTTTTGTGCTGTGGTTTTTCTAATTATTGGAGATGTTCGTTTAAAGTATTGATTTCGGCTCTTTCTTCTTTTTTGATGTGTGCATTTATTGCTATAAATTGGCCTCTGATCACTGCTTTTGCTGCGTACAAACATTTGGTATGTTGTGTTTTCATTCTTACTTGATTCAAGGAATTTTTGAATTTCAATTTTTATTTCTTCTCTTACCCAATCTTTTTCAAGGAGGGTGTTGTTCAGTTGCTGTGTGTTTACTCTTCCATTGATCTTCCTATTGTTGATTTCTAATTTGATAGCATTATCATCTGAGACGATGCTTTGTAGTATTTCAATGTTTTTAAATTTATTAAGGCTTGCTTTATGGCCTAACATACGGTCTATCATGGAAAATGTTCCATGTGCACTGGAAAAGAATGGATATTGTGCTGTTGTTGGGTGAATTGCTCTGTAGATGTCTATAAGGTCAAGTTGGTGGATTGTATTGTTTAGCTCTTCT
>NW_006938226.1:0-840 GCF_000298275.1 Orycteropus afer afer | reverse complement strand
CCAATTGATGTCTCTGGTTCCCTGTTTACAATCTTGTAAGCTCATTTTACTTTGGATATGTCCATAGCTGTGGTTTCTGGGTTTTGTCATCTTGTATATCAATGGTCAGTTGTTATTTGCTATTTTTGGTTCTCTGTTCAAAGGACTACCTTTAGCATCTCTTGTAAGGTTGGTCTGGTTTTAACAGATTCCCTTAGTTTCTGCTTATCTGGAAATCTCCTAATTTCACAATCATATTTGAGGGACAATTTTGCTGGGTATATAATTCTTGGTTGAAAAATTTTCTATTTCAGTGTTTTATATGTATATATATATATCATCCAATTGCCTTTTTGTTTGCATGGTTTCTGCTGAGAAATCAGAGCTTATTCTTACTGGTTGCCCTTTGTAAGTAACATTTTGTTTTTCCTGTGCTTTCAGGATTCTTTCTTTGTCTTTGGTTTTGATGAGTTTGATGATGATATGCCTTGGTGATTTTCTTTTGGGGTCTATCCTGTTTTGGGTTCATTGGACTTCCTGAGTGGATATATTCTCATCTTTCAACATATCAGGGAAGTTCTCCTTCAACAAATCTTGGACAATTTTCTCAGTGGTTTTATTTTTCTCTTCCTGTTCTGGAATTCTAGTTACATGTAGGTTATTTCTTTTGATGGTATCCCACATGACCCTTAGGCTTTCCTCATTTTTTTTTTACATCTTTTTTCTGATTGATCCCTTTCCAAAGAAGTGTTCAGGTATTTCTGTTCAGTCTCATTAATTGTGTCTTCCATTGCATCAGTTCTACTCCTTTGCCCTTCCAATGTGTTATCTATTTCTGACAATTTAGTATTAATCTTCTGG
>NW_006938225.1:0-2387 GCF_000298275.1 Orycteropus afer afer | reverse complement strand
GCCTCTCCTACCTGTGCTTTTTTGATTGTGCAAAAACATTCAACTGTGTAGATCACAACAAATTATGGATGACATTGCGAACAATGGGAATTCCAGAACACTTAATTGTGCTCACGAGGAACCAAGACCAAAAGGCAGTCTTGTGAGACCATAGACCAAGAGAAGCAGTAGGTTGAAAAGAACAAGGAGATACTGCATGGTTTTAAATCAGGAAAGGTGTGTGTCAGGATTGTATCCTTTCACCATACTCATTCAATCTGTATGGTGAACAAATAATCTGAGAAAATGGACTATATGAAGAAGATCATGGCATCAGGATTGAAGGAAGATGCATTAGTGCCTAAGGCATTTGACTGCTAACCAGAGGCTGGCAGTTCAAACCCACCAGCCATTCCTCACAAGGAAGATTGGGCAATCTACTTCCGTAGAGATACCGCCTCGGAAATCCAAGGACGGGTTACCATGAGTTGAGATTGACTCGATGGCAGTAAGTTTGGTGCTTTTTTTTTCTTTTTTAAATATATGCATATGATACAACCTTGCTTGCTGAAAGTGAAGAGGACTTGAAGCATTTACTGATGATGATCAAAGACTATGGGCTTCCCTATAGATTACACCTCAAGATAAAGGAAACAAAACTCCTTACAACTGGACCAATAAACAACATCACAATAAAAGGAGGAAAAGATTGAAATTGACAGGGATTTCATTTTACTTGGATCCACAATCAGTGCCTGTGGAAACAGCAATCAATAAATTAGAGGTAGTATTACACTGGGCAAATCCACTGCAAAAGACTCTTTAAAGTGTTAAAGAGCAAAGAAGTCACTTTGAAGACTAAGGTGCGCCTGACCCAAGCCATGGAATTTTCGATAGCTTCATATGCATGGGAAAGCTGGAAAATGAATAAGAAAGACTGAGAAGAATTGATGCATTTGAAATGTGATGTTGATGAACAGTACTGAAAATACCATGGAAGAATAAACAAATCTGTGTTGGAAGAAGTACAGCAGGAATGCTCCTTAGAGGAATGCTCTTCAGAAGTGAGAATGGCCAGACTTTGTCTCACATACTTTGTCTCACATACTTTGGTCATATTGTCAGAAGGGGCAAGTTCCTGAAGAAAGATACTATACTTGGTAAAGGAGAGGATCAGCAAAAAAGGGAAGAACCTCAACAAGATGGATTGACACAGTGGCTGTGAAGATGGGCTCAAGCATAGCAGGGATTGTGAGGATGGCATGCGACCAGTCAGGGTTTTGTTCTGTTGTGCATCAGGTTGCAATGAGTCGGAGCCAACTCAAAAGCACTCAACAGAATTGGAAAAGAAGTTTTCATTCAAGCTGTGAGAGTATGAGTTATGAGTAAAGTAACCAACCATACTCTATCTTCCAGTTTTATAATGACTACAGGCAGAGTGTGTGTGGATCATCAGTATGTTGTAGCCATGCAAATAGTTCATCTTTGTTATATTTGACAGAGTTTCAGGTTTTCAACATATATTAAGTGAACTCTTCTTGTTGGGTAACTTTATTTAACTTTAGGTTATCTAAAGACCATCTTGCAGAGATCTTTTATTATCATATTTTTACCTAAGTCCTGTTTGTCAAAGATACTGGCCACTCCTCGGAAGGAAGATGGGGCAATCTACTTCCATAGTGATTCTACCTAGGAAACCCAAGGAGGGGTCACTATGAGTCGGGTCTGACTCGAGGGCACATAACATAACATTTGTCAAAGATAGACCCTGCTTACTAAAATATATGTTGTTGTTGTTAGGTGCTGTCGAGTCATTTCCGACTCATAGTGACGCCATGCACAGCAGAACGAAACACTGCCCAATCCTGCACCAGCTCCACGATCCCTGCTATATTTCAGCCCATCATCACAGCCACCATGTCAATCCATCTCGTTGAAGGCCTCCCCCTCTTTCATCAACCCTCCACTCTACCAAGCATGACATCCTTCTCCAAGGAATGGTCCCTTCTGACTACATGACCAAAATAGGTGAGACAAAGTCTGGCCATTCTCACTTCCAAGGAGAATTTTGGGTGCACTTCCAGGACAAATCTCTTAGTTCTTTTAACAGTCCATGGTACTTTCAGCATTCTTCGCAAGCACCACAACTCAAAAGCATCAATGCTTTTTCGGTCTTCCTTATTCATTGTCCAGCTCTCACATGCATACGAGGCAATTGGAAATATCATGGCTTCTCTCAGGCGCACCTTAGTCCTCAAGGGGACATCCTTGCTCCTCAGCAGTTGAAACAGTTCCTTCGCGGTTGACTTTCCCAATGCTACATGTCATCTAATGTCCTGACTGCTGCTTCCATTGGCACCGATTGTAGAACCAAGCAACGTGAATTCTTTGACAACCTCAATCTTCTC
>NW_006938224.1:2511-3299 GCF_000298275.1 Orycteropus afer afer | reverse complement strand
AAATCCTAAAAAAAAAAAAGAAAGAAAGAAATTCGTATTTGCCGATAATTGCGTATCTGGCAAAGGACTTATGTCTAAGATTTATAGCGGAAGAGTGGATGACCGAACCACGGTACATACACATAATCGAATGCTATGCAGCACTAAAGAATGATGTAGAGTCTGCAAAACACCGCATCATATGGATGAACTTGGAGGACATTATGCTGAGTGAAATAAGTCCATCACAGAAGGACAAATATAGTCTTAGTTCATTGTTGTGGAGGGTCAAGGGAAGGTTTATATATGGAGGAAAATTTTCTTTGTTGGTTGCCATGGTTTGGAGGGGAGGGGAGGGAACACTGAAAAAAAAATGCATTGACCCTTGTCACTTTAGTTTTGTGTATTTCACTGTATATAAATTGTATTTCAATAAAATGCATTAAAAAAAGAATGTCCAACTATATAACAAAGCTAACAAGTGGCAAAGTTATTATAACTTCTTGACCACAACCAACCACCCTGAGGGAGAGAGTGGTTGGACCTGTGGGCTCAGGACCATGGTCACAGGGGACGTCAAGCTCAACTGGCATAACATACTACACAAAAACATTGTTGTACATCCTACTTTGGTGAGTTGCTGTTGTTGTTATGTGCTGTCAAGTCGGACCCAAGTCATAGCGACCCCTCCTTGGGTTTCTGAGGCAGTATCACTATTGTGTTGGATTGGGTTCTCTAGAGAAACACAAAAACCAGCAAAGTGTATATATATATATTTATAGAGAGAGAAAGAGAGAGAGAGAGAGATT
>NW_006938224.1:0-566 GCF_000298275.1 Orycteropus afer afer | reverse complement strand
CTGGTCTGATAGAGCCTGGTGAGTGAGACCCCTGAGACTACAGCCCCTAGTTACTGTTCAGGTCTGGAACTGAAATCACTCCTATAGCTTCCAGCCAAACAAATAGACAAGCATATAAGCTGAACATGTGTATCAGGTAGATACACTCCTTGGAGTGATAAATTGTGGGAGAACAGAAGAACAGTGTTTGCACAGGGAGACAGCTCAGGGGGTGGGAGTACTTGGGAGGGAAGGACACAGAAGAGGCAATGACAGGGAGGCTATGGAAAGAGAGCTGCTACATTGTGGGGAATTGCAGTCCATGTCATGAAACAAAAAGTGTATAAACTGCTGTATGGAAAATGAATTTGGTCTGTAAACTTCCACCCAAATCAATAAAAATTGGGGAAAAAAAGAATTAGGACATTTGCGGTGCAGTAAATTACTTAATATGGCCCTTCTAGCCATAATCTTTAGAACTCCCCCCAAATGACTAGGTTGTTGTTGTTGTTATGTGCCATCGAGTCAGCCCTGACTCATAGCGACCCCTCCTTGGGTTTCCGAGGCAGTATCACTACGGAAGTAGG
>NW_006938223.1:2627-3195 GCF_000298275.1 Orycteropus afer afer | reverse complement strand
AAAAAAAAAAAAATGGAACCAGGAACAGGGAAAAGAAAAAAAGCTGAACAATAGAACCTGGGAAGGGAAGAATAAAGAATAATAATAAAAAGGGCAAAGTAATAATAATAGTAGTAGTTTTAAAACAGACAAAAACAAACAAAGAAAAAAGAAAAAAAAATTGGGGCAGGGCGGGGCAGGGCACCCAGGCTCCATCTGAACACACAGACTGGGATGGAACTCTTGTTGGCCTAGAAGGTGGGTGGGAGTGAGGGATGGCCACGCCTCTGTTCACCAAGATTGTGTGGGATATAAGAGTAACAAGGGGACTGTTGCACCTTTCCAGTCGTCTGTGTCTGGAATGTCTTTGTGGTTCCCAGCAAATGGAACCTGTTCTTAAAGTCCCTGAGATCTGGGAGAACGCTGTTGCTTTCAATATCCAAAATGGTCAAACACTTGTAAACATTCAAAATAGCTGCGCCCGCTGAACAGGCAAAAGTCCACAGCTCAGCCCACCTTCCTCTTCGCTGCTTCTGCTTTTATTCACCAGCCATCAGAGCAGTCCTCTGTGCAGTCCCTGGCTAGCAGG
>NW_006938223.1:0-635 GCF_000298275.1 Orycteropus afer afer | reverse complement strand
ACTGACTGCTAACCAGAAGGCTAGTGGTTCAAACCCACCAGCCACTCCTCAGAAGGAAGACTGGGCAATCTACTTCTATAGAGATATTGCCTCGGAAACCCAAGGAGGGGTCACGATGAGTCAAACTGACTGGGTGGCAGTGAATTTTTTTTTTTTTAATTTCTATGGAAGTAGATTGCCCAGTCATCCTTCTGAGGAGTGGCTGGTGGGTTTGAACAGCCAGCCTTCTGGTTAACAATCAAGTGCCTTAGGCACTATGCCACCAGAGCTCCCCTACAGTATAGAAAGGTCCTTAAAAGTGTATTCAAATTAATGAGAGATGACCAATAAATTATTTATATATATATATTTTAAAAAAATTTTTTTTTTTCCTCTGTAGGTTTTAGATACTTGCACAATGAGAATGAATCTGAATTCACCAGCCAGATATCTTTATGATTTTTATGGCAGAAAAATTGAAGATACTTCAAAAGGTAAGTGGCAAAAATTTTGTAAACCATGTGGTATTCTTTTAAAAGTATTTAAATACTTTTAGTTTTACTTTATACATTTAAAAGAGGAGCTCTGGTAGCATAGAGGAGCTCTGGTAGCATGGTGCCTAAGGTACTTGACTGCTAACTAGAAGGCTGGTGGTT
>NW_006938222.1:0-2372 GCF_000298275.1 Orycteropus afer afer | reverse complement strand
TGTTCACCTATCTATCCGTCCATATACCCATGTTTGCTTTCACTGACAACTCACTACTGTATATGCAAAAGGGTTCATATTTGTTGTCTGTACTGTATTGATATAGTTTTGAGGTGGCAAAAATGAATAAGAAAATTCATGACTACATAAAATTAAGCACTTTTTTAGAGAGGAAATGAAACTCAAATGAGGCTTCATCTTTATCAGTGAGGCTTTATTCCTTCACACGCTAATTTTCACTTGAATATTTGTGCAGGATAGATTTTTGTTTTAATTTTACATTACCTGAATCATAATCTTCAGAGACATGAAATGAAAAAGTGGCCATGTTTATGGTTTCTATTACAGTAAATTAAACCAAATTTGAGGTGATTCTCCTTCTTTCATAATTGTTGTTTTTATTGTTACATGCCATCAAATCAGACCTGACTCATAGAGACCTCTCCTTGGGTTTCCAAGGCAGTATCACTACGGAAGTAGATTGCCCCATCTTCCTTCTGAGGAGTGGCTGGTGGGTTTGAACCGCCAGGCTTCTGGTTGCAGTCAAGTGCCTTAGGCACTATGCTACCTGTGTGCCGTTGACACATGTTGTTGTTGTTGTTATGTGCCGTCGAGTCGAACCTGACTCATAGCGACCCCTCCTTGGGTTTCCAAGGCAGTATCACTACGGAAGTAGATTGCCCCATCTTCCTTCTGAGGAGTGGCTGGTGGGTTTGAATCACCAGCCCTCTGGTTAGCAGTCAAGTGCCTTAGGCACTATGCTACCAGAGTTCACTAGATGTTCCTTAACAGAAAAAATTTGCTGACCATCCACCTAGTTTATGGGAATTCCGAGTCCCCTTCACCAAGTAGACTGTAAAGTCCTTGTGAGCAGAATTCCTTTGGAATTTCCCACAGATGAGCACAGTGCACACTACACAGTAAAATCAAAAAAATCAACTTTTAGAGCTGAAAGGGACTTCAGATGTCAATTTATTCAATCCCTTTATTTTAGAGATGAAGAAACCCAAGTGACCAACCCAAGATAACAGAATGGCAGAAAGCAGAACCAAAATCCAGGTTTCCTGAACTTCACTGTATTATTCTTAGTCATTCAACAAATATTTATTAAGTATGGAATACACATAAAGACACTGATGGATATACCTAGCAGTATTATCATTTGTTGAGTAATGATGCGTGCCAAACAATATGGACACAGGTATTTCAGACTAGGACCTCAACTCTCAGGAGAGAAAATATGTGTGTTTCTTCAATGAGACAATAATAATAAAAAAAAAAAAAAAATGGTGGCACACACACTCCTTTGTCAAAAACATCCAGTCATGAAAAGAGTATCCATCTGTGATCAGTGACTTCAAGGTAATGATCTGCAGTGGGCAGGTACTATTTGTCTGAGCCTAACTGAAAGAAAGGAGCTCTGGTGGCATAGTGCCTAAGGCATTTGACTGCTAACCAGAAAGCTGGTTGTTCAAATCCACCAGCCACTCCTTGGAAGGAAGATTGGGCAATTTACTTCTGTAGTGATGTTGTTGTTGTTGTTATATGCCGTCGAGTCGGCCCTGACTCATAGCGACCCCTCCTTGGGTTTCCGAGGCAGTTTCCACTACGGAAGTAGGATTGCCCAACCTTCCTTCCGAGGAGTGGCTGGTACTGCCTCGGAAACCCAAGGAGGCGTCGCTGTGAGTCAGATCCGACTTCACGGCAGTGAGTTTGGTTGTGATTTTGGAACTGAAGGAAATCAGCACCAAGCACAGGAAGCAGTGCCGTGGCATGTTTGTTGGCTTTCATCTTCCATTCCAGGCCTCTTCTACCAGCTCCATGTTGCTCCCTTATGAGCACCTTCCCCCACATCACAAGCCCTTTCTCAATACAAGGAACATCTGATAACCAGTCCTTTTCTCTCCTTGACTGATGTCTGCTTACACACTGGGAGGTACTGCTTTACTCCAAAGTGTTAACCAACCACTGAGAGCTGTTTATCACCCACTCTGGAATGAAAGGCACCTTGCCTTTGGTAGAGTAATTCTTGGCACACAGATGGAGAAATGTTTTCTGCAAAGCAATAGGCCCATGTAAGCTTCAGAGCACCCTTTAAGGTGACCTATAGAGGGAGAAAGCTCTGGTGATGCAGTGGTCAAAGCATTCAGCTGCTAACCAAAAGGTTGGTGGTTTGAACCCACTCACTCCACAGGAGAAAGATGCGTCAGTCTGCTTCCATAAAGAATTATTGCTTTGGAAACCTTATTGGGCAGTACTACTCTGTCCTATGTTGTTGTTATGTGTCGTCGAGTTGGACCCAACTCATAGCGACCCCTCCTTGGGTTTCCAAGGCAGTATCACTACAGAAGTAGATTGCCCCATCTTCCTTC
>NW_006938221.1:2822-3331 GCF_000298275.1 Orycteropus afer afer | reverse complement strand
TTTTTTTTTCCCAATCTGTAGGTTGTCTTTTGACTCTTTTGGAGAAGTCTTTGGAGGCACATAAAAATTTAATTTTTAGAAGGTCCCATTCATCTAGTTTCTCTTCTGCTGTTTGTGCACTTGGGGTTATGCTTGATAGTCTATTTATGCCTTATATTAGGGCCTCTAAATTTGCCACTAGCTTTTCCTTTAGGAACTTTATAGTTTTAGGTTTCACATTAAGACTTTGGTCCATCTGCAGTTAGTTTTTGTGTATGGTGATCTTGTTTCATTTTTCTGCAAACAGATATCCAGTTTTGCCAGTACCATTTATTAAACAAACATTCTCTTCCCCATTGAATGGATTTCAGCCCTTTGTCAAAGATCAGCTGACTATAGGTCGATGGATCTATTTCTGGATTCTCAATTCTATTCCATTGGTCTTTGTGTCTCTCATTAAACCAATACCAGGCAGTTTTGACTATTGTGGCTCTATAGTAGATTTTGAGATCTGTCAGTGTAAGACCTCC
>NW_006938221.1:0-729 GCF_000298275.1 Orycteropus afer afer | reverse complement strand
TCTTCTTTTGTGATGGACCTGTTCAACTTTTCCACATCAGTCTGTGTTAGCTTTGGTAAGTGGTGTGTTTCTAGAAATCTGTCCATTTCTTCCAGTTTTTCAAATTTGTTGGAGTACAGTTCTTCATAGGATCCTGATATTATCCTTTTTATTTCAGTTGGTTCTGTTGTCATGTCACCCGATACATTTCTTATTCATGCTATTTGTATTCTATCCCTCTTTTCCTTTGTTAAATTTGCCAGTGGTTTGTCAATTATATTCATATTTTCAAAAAATTAACTTCTGGTATTGTTGATTTTTTTTCTGTTGTCTTTCTGTATTCTATTTCATTGATTTCTCTTGAATCTTTATTATTTCCTTTCTTCTGGTGACTGTAGGCTTTTTTTTGGTGTTCTTTTCTAACTGAAGATGTTGGCTTAAAGTGTTGATTTTGGCTCTTTCTTCTTTTTTGATGTATGCGTTTATTGCTATAAATTGGCCTCTGGTCACTGCTTTTGCTGTGTCCCAAAGATTTTTCTATGTTGTGTTTTCCTTCTCATTTGCTTCAAGAAGTTTATGAATTTCATTTTTTTATTTCTTCTCTTACCTAGTCTTTCTAAAGGAGGCTGTTGTTCAGTTTCCATGTGTTTACTCTTTTTTCCACTGATCTTCCTATTGTTGATTTCTAATTTGATAGCATTGTGATCTGAGAACATTCTTTTAGTATTTCAGTGTTTTTAAATTATTAAG
>NW_006938220.1:0-2388 GCF_000298275.1 Orycteropus afer afer | reverse complement strand
CTTCTGCCCATTTTTTAATTGGATTATTTGTCTTTTTGTTATTGAGGTGTTGGAGTTTTCTATAAATTCTAGAGATAAGTCCCTTGTCAGATATGCCATTGCCAAATATTTTTTTCCCAATCTGTAGGTTCTCTTTTGACTCTTTTGGAGGTCTTTGGAAGCACATAAAAATTTAACTTTTAGAAGGTCCCATTCATCTAGTTTCTCTTCTGCTGTTTGTACATTTTGGGTTATGCTTGATAGTCTGTTTATGCCATATATTCGGGCTCCTAAATTTGCTCCTAGTTTTTCCTTGAGGAAGTTTATAGTTTTAGGTTTCACGTTTAAGTCTTTGATCCATCTGGAGTTTGTTTTTGTGTATGGTGTGTGGGAGAGATCTTGTTTCATTTTTCTGCAAATGGATATCCAGTTTTGCCAGCAATCCATTTATTAAAAAATAAAAATAAAAAAACATTCTCTTCCTCATTTAATGGATTTTGGCCCATTAAAGATGTCAAAGATCAGCTGACCATAGGTCAATAGATCCATTTCTGGGTTCTCAATTCTGTTCTGTTGGTCTATGTGTCTGTCATTGTACCAATACCAGGCAGTTTTGACTACTGTGGCTGTATAGTAGGTTTTGAGATCTGGCAATGTGAGACGTCCTACTTTGTTCTTCTTCTTCCAATGGTGCTTTGCTTATCCTAGGTCTCTTTCCTATCCATATAAAGTTCATGATTGTTTTTACCATATCCTTGAAAAATGTTGATGGGATCTGGACTGGGATTTTATTGAATGTATAGATTGCTTTGGGTATTATTGATATTTTCACAATGTTCAATCTTCCTATCCTTGAGTGTGGGATGTTCTTGCATTTATGTAGATCTGTTATGGTTTCTTGAAGTAGTTTTTTTTATAGTTTTCTTTGTATAGTTCTTTTATGTCCCTGGTAAGATTGATTCCCAAGTATTTTATTTTTTTGGTAGCTATTGTGAATGGTATTGATTTCCTTACTTCTTGTGTTAGACTGGGTTCTCTAGAGAAACAAAACCAGTAATGCTTATATATAGAGAGAAAGATAAATTTATTTTAGGCAAATGGCTTACACACCTATAGAAGCTGGCAAGGCCAAAGTTCTTGAATCAATCGTCAAGCTGGAGGCTTTTCCTGACTCATGCAGCTGCAAGGGCTGAGGAACTCAAGGTTGACAGGCAGAATACTGGCTGACATGTCCAACAAATGACAAATCCTAGATCTTCAGGCCAAATGGTGGATTGTTCTCTCATGGAGAGTTGCAGGCAGCACAACAAAATCCTGATCCACAGAAGAGTGTCTCTTTTCCCAGGATGTCCAGAAATATATTGGAAACAGGCTGCACCCGTAGGGAAACTCCCTTTCAATGGATTTGCTGCTCAAAACTTACACATCTGATCCCATCATGGGAATAACCACATCACAACTGCTTAAACCACACAGAATTGTGGTCCAGGCAACTTAACACACAGCCCCCACTATCACAGTCCACCCCTTGTCAATTTGGAAGTTGTACACATCTTCTTCATCATATATAATCTCTAAATAAGGACAATTACAAAGTCATTTTTGCACCTAACATGATACGCCAACACATGTACAACCAAGACGCATTAACCTTATTTACATTTCACAGTTTATAACAGAAGGAAACAAAAATATTTGATACACATATAAAATAAAGACATATAACAATCACAGTCCTCATTTCTACAACTTGTCATGTGGTCATAGCTGATATCCAGAATTACCTTCTTCCATCACCCATTCTGTATTTCACTTGCCCTCAGCAAGCACCTCAGCTAGTCGTGGTTCTTTACCTGGTGGGGTGACCCAAACCTTCATTCCTGAAGGGTTTGGGCTATTAACAGTCATATCAGAATTATGTTGCAGTAATTTCCATTGATTTTAATCACAGGGCATGGTAGTACTAAGAGACGTCCTAAAGAGTCTCCTGTATTCCAGTTATATTCTTCTTTACCTCCATTATGTAAAGTCAATCCAATTTGCCCTTGGAAAATAGGGTCTATCACACCAGATAGTACAGTAATGTCCTTCTTTGTTTGTTGATCCAGAGGCATGAGGAAGCCAAAATGGTTGGGTGGCATTCTTAATATCTAGTTCAATGCAATCAGTATTGTGTCTCTAGGTGGGAGTGTTCTTCCCTTTGGGACTAAGATCTCCAGACCTGCAGAGCATAGGATAGCAGGAACAGGAAGCAAAATTTTTTGAGTGGGTCACTAGGGGTAATAGTGGGTGGTACTATTTCCGTTTCCACACCTTAGTTCCTGGACCCACGAATTCTGGCTATTGGAGAAACAGAACCATATTTTGGATGCTGGTTTAGAGCATATACAGCCTCCTGGAGAACATTGC
>NW_006938219.1:0-2349 GCF_000298275.1 Orycteropus afer afer | reverse complement strand
CTGGGTTTTACCCCTTTCTCCGACCTTAATAATATCCCTCCTGAATTTAGGGACCACATAAAGAACAGATCTGTGGCACTGGACACCAATGACCAAAAACCAAGCAATTGTGGGATGACATCAAGAACATCATCCATGAAGAAAGCAAGAGGTCATTAAAAAGACAGGAAAGGAAGAAAAGACGAAAATGGATGTAAGAAGAGACTCAGGAACACCCTAGGTCTCAGAAAATGAAACCAAACACTCTGAAGAAGATGAGGTGAATAGTCGTCTTCATATGGTAAAATCAGGAACTAGCAGTACAAAATTTGTGATTGGTGCTCAGTACTTTAGCGAATGGGAGGTAGAACATCTCTAAGGGGGAAGAAAGCAATTGGTACAAAGTATATAGGTGGACTACAGGGATTGATTACAGTCTTAAATTGCACCAGTATGTGACTACAAGGCGGTAGGCACAGTGGTCACAAGATGATTACAAAGCATTCTTTTTTAAGTTCCCTCTGCTATAGTAGCTGTGTGAGCAATAACTTTGCTCAGGGTGGTTGGCTTCGGAGCTGTCTAATAAGCCACTGGTGTCAAGACCCTCTTGGGGATATTCTTTCCATATCATTGGCTTAAAGCTGAAGAGAAGCATCTCCTTAGTTACAAGCTTTTAGGTATGTGCAAAGGTCACAGAATGTTAGAGAAGTTAGTAAACATAAAAAGTCTGGACTCAGGCCCAGGCCAGATATTTTACTGGAATCAGACACCTCAATTTTGGAACTCCTAGACGGTGGTGCAGTTCCTACAGCATTTGACTGCTAAGCAGAAGGTTGGTGGTTCAAAACCACCAGCCACTCCCCAGAAGAAAGACTGGGCAATCTACTTCCATAAAGATTTATCACCTCAGGAACTCAATGGTAGTTGCTATGAGTCAGAATCAACTCAATGGCAGTAGGTGTGGTTTTGGTTTTGGTTTACACAATGTTAAAGGGAGCTCTGGTGGCATAGTGGAAGAGGCATTTGGCTGCTAACCACAGGTTGGCAGTTCAAACCTACCAGCCAATTCATGAAAAGAAGATGGGGGAATCTACTTCTGTAAATATTTACAGCCTCGGATACCCAATGGGGGTTTCTCTGAATCAAAATCAACTTGACAGCACTGAGTGAGTAAGACAATGTTAAGATTTTTTAAACAAGATTATATTTAGTGGCAAGAAAGAACATGAAGAAAGTTATCAGTGAGATTAAATTTTATTTCGATGGTTAATGAATCAATAATTTCTTTTTTCTTATGTTATTTACATTGTATACATGTATTTTTAAAAGATAAATTGTCTTTGCTTTCTTTTTGACTATATGTATTTCTTTGCTCAGTAATACAAAAAGGATATTGCCAATAGGAAATATTCGAACAATGCCCCATCTTAGTTCAATTTTATCCCTAGATTACTGACAGTTTAAAATAAAAAAGAGGCAAATTGTCTGAGGCATGTAACCAGATACCATCCAAGGCCTGTCTCCTACTGTAACAGGTGTGTTTTCAATGGCCTTTCATTGCTCTTTTTATCCTCCTCTTGTTCTGTTGTCCCCTAGAGTCAACAGCTGTGACTACTGTTTGGTCTCTATAGTACCCAGATTCCTTTCTTCTTTAGTCTTTCAGAAATCTCATTTTCCTAATGTCTTCACATTATTGTTATTGATTATGCTGCAGTGTATATTACAATGGCTATTAGACTCTGAAACTCTATTTAATCTAGGTTTATTACAAATAGCTTCATAAATTTTTGTGGATGATACCAAAACTAATTCTCTCTGGGCATAGCCCAGAAACACTCTGACTCCCCATGACCTATTCTAAAGCCCTTAGTTGGAAAACACTCAGGATCCTGACGTTAAGTAGATGCCTGAAGCCTGCCCTAGGCCAGACATATGTTCTCCTTCCAATTATTCATCTCTCACATATTAAAAAAAATTATTAAATAACTAATTTGTGTAAGGCATTGTGGTCGGAACTAGGGATACTGAGGTGAGTAAAATACAGTACCTGCCCTAAGACTTACGAGTCTTATGATAGAGACAGACACAAAAGCAGACAAGCAAGGATGGTGAACTGTGAGATCAAAAAAGAAGGGCACTTAATACAGATATTCCTTAATCGAGGCCAGCAGTCACAAAATCTTCCCAGAGAAAGTGACAACTATGTGGGTATCTGAAGGATAGGCAGGAGATAGCCAGATTAAATACTAGAGATTTTTATTACAGGGTAAAGCTTGTGGAAGGGCAAAAAGACGTAAGAAAACATGGCTTGTTGTTGTTGTTGTTGTTGTTAAGTGCCGT
Source organism: Orycteropus afer afer (assembly GCF_000298275.1). Lineage (NCBI taxonomy): Eukaryota > Metazoa > Chordata > Mammalia > Tubulidentata > Orycteropodidae > Orycteropus > Orycteropus afer. The sequence goes on along the minus strand of NW_006938219.1, from coordinate 30 downwards.
CGAGTCGTTTCCGACTCATAACGACCCCAT
>NW_006938218.1:1924-2802 GCF_000298275.1 Orycteropus afer afer | reverse complement strand
CCATATTGGTCACTCACATTTGGTACATTGCCCTTCTCTTCACCCAAATCAATATTTATCTCTATGTAACAGCATTCCCACACCTTCTTTCCCACCCCTGGTAACCAACAAATTTCCTTCTATACATACACATTTCCTTAACTTTTGCAATAACAGACTAATACAATATTTGTCCTTTTGTGATTGACTTATTTCACTCAGCATAATATCCTCCAAGTTCATCTATGTAAGGCAGTATTTTTCAGATTCTACATTATTCTTTAGCATTGCATAGTATCCCACTGTGTGTATGTACCATAGTTTGTTATCCATTCTTCAGTTGATGGACACCTCGGTTTTTTCCATCTTTTGGCTGTTGTAAATAGTGCTGTGATGAACATGGGTGTGCATATATCTGTTCTTGTCATGGCTCTCAATTCTTTAGGATATATACCTAGTAATGGAATGGCTGGATGAAATGGTATTTCTAATTCCAACTTTTGAAGGAATTGCCATATTGCTTTCCACAATGGTTGTACCATTTTCCAGTCTCACCAGCAGTGTATGAGAGTTCCAATCTCTCCACAACCTCTAAAGCATTTGTGATTTTCTGTCTTGTTGAACTTTGCTATTAATGCTGGAGCAACATGATATCTCATTGTTGTTTTGCTTTGCATCTCTCTAATAACTAATGATCATGAGCATTTCTTCAAATGTTTGTTGGCTGCTTGAATATCCTCCTTGGTGGTGTCTATTCATATCTTCTGCCCATTTTTTAATTGGATTGTTTGTCTTTTTGTTATTGAGCTGTCTGAGTTTTCTATAAATTATAGAGATAAGTCCCTTGTCAGATATGTCATTACCAAATATTTTTTTCCCAATCTGTAAGTTCTCTTTTG
>NW_006938218.1:0-419 GCF_000298275.1 Orycteropus afer afer | reverse complement strand
AAGACAGCAGCCATCTTTTTCTGGTCCCTGTTCTCAAGAGGAATGGTTTCAGTCTCTCTCCATTGAGAATAATGTTGGCTGTTGGTTTTACTTAAATGCCCTTTATTATGTTGAGGAATGTTCCTTCTATTCCTATTTTGCTGAGAGTTTGGATCAGGAATGGGTGTTGGATTTTATCACATGCCTTTTCTGCATCAATAGATATGATTAAGTGGTTCTTCTCCTTTGTTTTATTTACATGGTGGATGACGTTGATTGTTTTTCTATTATTGAACCATCTCTGCATACCTGATATGAGCCCCACTTGGTCATGATGAATGATTTTCTTCATATATTGTTGCAGTCTATTGGCTAGTATTTTGTTGAAGATTTTTGAATCTATATTCATGAGGGATATTGGTCTGTAGTTTTCCTTTTGA
>NW_006938217.1:1678-2147 GCF_000298275.1 Orycteropus afer afer | reverse complement strand
AGCTTACTATATTATAAAAAGGGAACCAGAGACATCAATTGGCACATGAGGACAGCTACAAACCAAAAAGAGGGAAAATACTGTGTAGTTTCAGGACTTGAAAATGGTGAGGAAGTCAAGAGAGTTGCAAGATAGAATGAACTGTTTCAAACTTGGGAAGACAATTATACATCACAGGGCAACCTCAAAGAAAAATGATAAACCTTTACATCACAGTAAAAAAGAGGAAAATCACAAATAATGAGCAAATACTAAAACAACAGCAACAAGTGAAATGATAGCATGATTCATAAACATAATGAGTCAGCACAGAAAATAATAGAGAACAAAGAAACCAGGGACACCATGAAAAAACACATAAAAAAATGACAGCAACCAATGCATGATTGTCAATAATTACATAAAATGTTAATGGATTGAATGCACCACTCAAGAGATAGAGAGTTGCAGATTGGATAAGAAAAAAAAA
>NW_006938217.1:0-618 GCF_000298275.1 Orycteropus afer afer | reverse complement strand
GACCAGAAGTTGGTGTTTTGGAAAGATTAATAAAATTAACAAACCACTGGCAAATTTAACAATGGAAAGAGGGAGAGAATACAAATAACACAAATAAGAAATGAAATGGGTGAAATTACAACAGAACCAACTGAAGTAAAAAGGATTATATCAGGATACTATGAAGAACTGTACTCCAAGTTTGAAAATATGAAAGAAATGAGTAGATTTCTAGAAACATACCATGTACCTAAACTAACACAGAGTGATGCGGAAAAGTTGAACAGATCCATAACAAAAGAAGAAATTGAACAGGTCATCAAAAAATGACCAACCAAAAAAGTCCTGGCCCAGATGGTTTCACTGGAGAATTGTATGAAATATTCAGAGTAGAACTCACACCAATCCAACTCAAACTATTCCAAAACATAGAAAAAGATGGAATTCTCCCTAACTCATTTTATGAAGCAAGCATAACCTTGATACCAAAACCAGTCAAAGAGATCACTCTAAAGGAAAACTACAGATGATATTGGTCTCATGAATATAGATACAAACATCTTCAACAAAATCCTAGCCTAAAGATTCCAACAACATATCAAGAAAATCATTCAATATGACCAAGTGGGGTTCATATCA
>NW_006938216.1:1259-1900 GCF_000298275.1 Orycteropus afer afer | reverse complement strand
GCCACTCCTCGGAAGGAAGGTTGGGCAATCCTACTTCTGTAGTGATACTGCCTCGGAAACCCAAGGAGGGGTCGCTATGAGTTGGGGCCGACTCGGTGGCACATAACAACAATAGCTGCTTTGCGGGAGAAAGATGAGGCAATCTTCTGTAAAGATTTACAGGCTTGAAAATCCTGTGGGGGCAGTTCTACTTAGTCCTATAGGGTTGCTATGAGTCAGAACAACTTGATGGCAATGGGTCTGGTTTATGGGTATGTTTTTCAAAGGTCTTTCAAAGAGAAAGGATAGACATGATTGTTCCCAATAGCAGCTGAAGAACGGACACCCACAGAAGTTAAGTGATATCAAGGGCATCAAGACAGCAGAATCAAAATCAGAAGGTAGGTCTCACCCCTTCCATTCCAGACACCACCTGTACTACACAAGGGACACAGAACACATATAGAAAATGTAAAAACCCCATGGTCAGTCAAAATCAGGTAGCCACATTTAAATATTCCAGGACAGAAAACATTCAATATCACAGCAACAATTGTAGTAGTATATTGACAGGGAACTTGTGGTGGTTATGTTGTGTGTCAACTTGGTTGGACCTGGTTGAGCTCTGGTAGCTGGGAGCTCTGGTAGCATAGTGCCTAAGG
>NW_006938216.1:0-654 GCF_000298275.1 Orycteropus afer afer | reverse complement strand
TCCTTCCAAAGAGTGGCTGGTGGGTTTGAACCACCAGTCTTCTGGTTAGCAGTCAAATGCCTTAGGCACTATGCTACCAGAGCTCCCACCTGACATATTGTTGTTGTTGTTGTTTGCCGTCGAGTCAGCCCCGACTCATAGCGACCCCTCCTTGGGTTTCCGAGGCAGTATCACTACAGAAGTAGGATTGCTACTATTATAAAGAAGGGGCTCTGGTGGTGCAGTGGTTAAAGCATTTGGCTGTTAACTAAAAGGTCAGTGGTTTGAACCCACCAGCTGTTTCACAGACTATGAGGCAGTTTACTTCAGAAAAGATATATAGTCTCAGAGACCCAATGGGGGTTGCTGTGAGTCAGAATTGACTTGATGGCAGTGAGTTTGGTTTGGTTTTATTATTATAAAGAGGAAATTCTGAACAAGATGGATTGAAACAGTGGCTACAGCAATGAGGTCAAACACAGAAGTATTGTGAGGATGACACAAGACTGGGCAGTGTTTCTCTCTGTTGTAGATAGTGTCACTATAAGTCGGAACTAGTTCAACAGCACTAACAACAACAACAATTTTCTCTCACTCTATCTAGGACCTACTATTGTAATCCTTTTCAGAGAAGTTGATTGTGGTAGGTGAGCACCATCTAGTTATTCTGGTCTC
>NW_006938215.1:1282-2357 GCF_000298275.1 Orycteropus afer afer | reverse complement strand
TGACTGCTCACCAGAAGGCTGGCGGTTCAAACCCATCAGCCACTCCTCAGAAGGAAGGTTGGGCAATCCTACTTCTGTAGTGATACTGCCTCAGAAACCGAAGGAGGGGTCGCTTTGAGTCAGGGTCGACTCGACGGCAAACAACAACAACAACATCACTAATTTGTTCCCTAATAACTCCAGTTTGTTTAATAATTGTCAGGGAAAGCAGACTCTCTCCACCTTGTCTTTGTTGATTAAGTACTACCAGTTGGCATTTACCACCACAGGGTCCAATCAGCCCCATTGTAGTTAAGTGTCTTAATTCAGTTAGGACAATCCCCACTATAAAATCTGACTTACATAAAATAGAAATCACAGCAGTCTTCAAGGATGCTGGAGTTCCCTTCACAAATTTGTTCATTACCACTTGGTAAAAGGTGTGTCCTCAATCTATGTGTTAGTCTATGGTTCTAACCTGACAAATCCACTCTAACATGCCAGTTTCCATAAGTCTTTGGATACCTTCTTCTACAGTCTACCAAGGCAGGTCTGGCACCTAAACTAATTTAGTGTAGGCTGTGGCATAATTCATGCCTCAGTGAATCAACCAAATAAACTGTTAGATCTTTTCCTAACCTTTCAAGCTGAAACATTGAAGAATCTGTGCTTAGTGGGCCTGTGTCAATAAACTAAGACTGATCCAACTTTATGTTCCTTGCAAAATTATCCCATACTCTTAATAGCCATTTTCACCCATATTCTCCCGATTTCTGTTATACATATTAGAAAAATTAAGCACTTCTTTTGGAGTGTAGCATACCTCTTCCTAGATCACACTTTGTACTTCACCTTTTGGGGCTCACTGGGACTTTGTTGTTGTTGTTGTTAGGTGCCGTCAAGTCATTCCCGACTCATAGCGGCCCCATGCAAAGCAGAATGAAACACTACCCAATCCCACGTCAGCTCCATGATCCCTGCTATACTTGAGCCCATCATCACAGCCACTGTGTCAATCCATCTTGTTGAAGGCCTCCCCCTCTTTTGTCAACCCTCCACCCTACCAAGCATGACATCCTTCTCCAAGGAATGGTCC
>NW_006938215.1:0-537 GCF_000298275.1 Orycteropus afer afer | reverse complement strand
TTTTTCTTCATATAGTCCAACTTCTCAGATTATTTGCTCAGCATATAGATTGAATAAGTATGGGGAAAAGATACAACCTTGACACACTGCCTTCCTGATTTTCAACCATACAGTGTCCCCTTGTTCCATTTGAATGACAGCCTCCTGGTCAGGTACAGGTTCCTCGTGAGTACAATCAAGTGCTCGGGAATTCCCATTCTTCTCAATGTTATCCATAATTTGTCATGATCCACACAATCAAATGCTTTTGCATATTTTATTAAACACAAGTAGACATCTTTCTGGTATTTTTTGCCTTGAGCCAATATCCATCTGACAACAGCTATGATATATATCCCTTGTTCCATGTCCTCTTCTGAATCCAGTTTGCACCTCTGGAAGTTCTCTGTCAATATACTGCTGCAAAGGTTTTTGAATTATCTTCAGTAAGATCTTACCTTCTTGCGATATTAATGATATTGTTCTATAATTTCCACAATCTGTGGGATCACCTTTCTTTGGAATGGGTACAAATATGGATTTCTTCCAGTCAGTTGG
>NW_006938214.1:1884-2384 GCF_000298275.1 Orycteropus afer afer | reverse complement strand
AAGTCATGCTTCTACCTAACATGATACAAGTATCCCATGTTCAACTAAAAATATGGAAAGCCTTTCCCCAGAAGATGGTGCAAAGTCCTTAGTAGGTGTTTACTCTTCTCCTTTTTATCATATAACTTAAATCCTGTCATATAATGTTAACTATTATTAATACATCTCACATATTATGATTAAGGAAATAAATATATTACACACAAAATCTATTCATAAAAAGGGAGACATATTCATAACAACTACAGTGTTTGTTTCTGCAACTAGTCATGTGGTCATGTTATTGTTGTTATGTGCCCTCAAGTCGGACCTGACTCATAGCAACTCCTCCTTGGGTTTCTGAGACAGTGTCACTACGGAAGTAAATTGCCCCATCTTTCTTGTGAGGAACCGCCAGCCTTCTGCTTAGCAGTCAAGTGCCTTAGGCACTATGCTACCAGAGCTCCCATGTGGTCATAGCTGGTATTGATAATGATCTTTTGCTATTACCAATTCCATAT
>NW_006938214.1:0-679 GCF_000298275.1 Orycteropus afer afer | reverse complement strand
TTATTGGGATATTGTGGGACACTGAGATAGGGATGGGGATGTTTGGAGTCAAGAGATTAATTCGGGGGGATAGGTATGCTAAAGCACAGGTTCCCATCCCGTTGGTAGGGAGACATAGATAGACATTTGTTCCACATACCCAAAAGAGTCCGGAGGCAAAGTCAAGGCAGGGAGAGAGGTCGAACCGTGCAACTTGAAAGATTTTACCTGCATCAGGTCGTTTGGCGTTCTCTCGCTTATGCCAAAAGGTAATTGAATGTCCTAGGCTCATGGAGGTCAGGGGTTGAAATGACACAAGGCAAGGGTATTGCTATTGAGGGAGGGGGGTCTCTTGAATCACCCTGAGGGTATTGAGATCTATAAAAAGTCGAGTATACCCCTTTTCCGTTAGGGGGAGGAGATGGCATGTGTCCTTTGTGTCAACTGGGGTTGGGGGAGATATCCACCTATTTCCCATTCCAGGAATGTCAGGATGAGAATTTCGCCCTTGACAATAGAGGCTACTTGGGGAGGTTCCAGTGGCGCAGATCGTGGGTGATGTTGTGATCTTATTGTAAGATGCAGCCTCAGCCTGGATGGGAAGGTTAAGGTGACCCAGTGGATCTGGGACAGGGAGTGTAAAATTGCAGGCTATTTGTGATAGGGACCCAACTTCCGAAGATTCTGGGAAGGGCCAATG
>NW_006938213.1:2680-3168 GCF_000298275.1 Orycteropus afer afer | reverse complement strand
ATGCAAAAATCTTCAACAAAATACTAGCCAATAGACTCCAACAATATATCAAATAATAATACACTCTGACCAAAGTGGGGTTCATACCACGTATGCAAGGATGGCTCAACATTAGAAAAAACAATAAACACCATCCATCACATAAATAAAACAAAGGAAAAGAACTGCATGATCATATCAATCAATGCAGAAATTGCACCTGATATAATCCAGCACCCATTCCTGATCAAAACTCTGAGCAAAACAAGAACAGAAGGGACATTCCTCAACATAATAAAGGGCATCTATGCAAAACCAACAGCCAACATTATTCTCAATGGAGAGAGAATGAAAGCATTCCCCTCGTGAACAGGAACCAGACAAGGATGCGCTCTATCACCACTTCTATTCAACATTGTATTGGAAGTCTTAGCCAGGCCAATAAAGCAAGAAAGGGAAATCAAAGGCATCCAAATTGGTAAGGAAGAAGTAAAATTATCCCTATTTCC
>NW_006938213.1:0-630 GCF_000298275.1 Orycteropus afer afer | reverse complement strand
AACAAAAAAGATTAATAATCTAATTAAAAAATGGGCAGGACCCTCTGGTTGCTCTGGCTCGGTTAGTGACCAAGTGCCAGAAGACTTGCGCCCTGGCCCTCAGCTGGTGCCCGCGCCTGCGCTTAGGCCCTCAGCCTGCCCTGCAACCCTGGGCGAATGCTGGCTTTGCCTGCTACCAGGCCCTGGACTCGACTCCATTTGCCTGGACAGCCCCGACCATCAGATTCCCAGGACTCTCCCGTTCTGCACCGGTCCTGGGTCCACGCAAAGAACCTTCCAGCTTCACCTGTGCCACAGACCGGAACAACAGTCTTGCAGATGTCAGAAAGTCCAATTGCTGTAGAGCACATTGGTTAAGAAACTACAGTTGTTGTTGTTGTTATGTGCCATCAAGTCGGACCCGAATCATAGCGACCCCTCCTTGGGTTTCCCAGGCAGTATCAGTAGGAGGGTGGATTGATCCATCTTCCTTCCGAGGAGTGGCTGATGGGTTTGAACCTCCAGCCTTCTGGTTAGCAGTCAAGTTCCTTAGGCACTACGCTACCAGAGCTCCCACGGAACTACTAACACAAGAAACTACTAACAATGTATTTTTCTCTATGGAAGAGAAATGGGTTACTGGAAGAGGGG
>NW_006938212.1:0-2356 GCF_000298275.1 Orycteropus afer afer | reverse complement strand
ATGGAAATATTTTCAATAAAATCCTAGCCAATAGACTCCAACAACATATCTTGAAAATCATTCATTATGACCAAGTGGGGTTCATATCAGGTATGCAAGGATGGTTGAACATTAGAAAAACAATCAATGTCATCCACCATATAAATAAAATGAAGAAAAAGCACCACATGATCATATCAATTGATGCAGAAAAGGCATTTGATAAAATCCAACACCCATTCTCGATCAAAACTCTCAGCAACGTAGGAATAGAAGGGATATTCCTCAACACGATAAAACACATCTATGCAAAACCAACAGCAAACATTATTCTTAATGGAGAGAGACTGAAACCATTCCCCTTGTGAACAGGAACCAGACAAGGATTCCCTCTATCACCACTTTTATTCAACATGGTACTGGTACTGAAGTCCTAGCCAGGGCAGAAAGGCAAGAAAGGGAAATCAAAGGTATCCAAATTAGTAAGGAAGGAGTCAAACTATCCCTATTTGCTGATGATATGATCCTATACCTAGAAAACCCAAGAGACTCAGTCAAAAATCTACTGGAACTAATGGAAAGATTTAGCATCATGGCAGGATACAAGATCAACATCCAAAAATCAATGAGATTCCTCTACACCAGGAAAGAGATTGCTGAAAAAGAAATAAGGAAATCAATATCACTTACAATAGCTACAAAAAAAAAAAAAAAAAAAACCTTGGGAATAAATCTTACCAGGGACACAAAAGACCTATACAAAGAAAATTGTAAAAAAATACTTCAAAAAACCATAAGAGATCTACACAAATGACACACCATGTTCATGGATAGGAAGACTGAACACTGTGAAAATGTCAATTCTACCCAAAGCAATCTATACATTCAATGTAATCCCAATACAGATCCCATCAACATTTTTTAAGGATATGGAAAAACCAATCACTAACTTTATTTGGAAAGGAAGGTAAGCAAAGCACTATTGAAGAAGAAGAACAAAGTAGGAGGTCTCACACTGCTGATCTCAAAACCTACTATATAGTCACAGTAGTCAAAACTGCCTGGTATTGGTACAATGACAGACACATAGACCAATGGAATAAAATTGAGAACCCAGAAATACATCCATCAACCTATGGTCAGCTGATTTTTGACAAAGGGCTAAAATCCATTAAATGGGGAAGATAATGTTTATATACTAAATGGTGCTGGCAAAACTGGATATCCATTTGCAGAAAACTGAAACAAGATCCGTACCTTATACCACACACAAAACCTAACTCCAGATGGATCAAAGACTTAAATGTGAAACCTAAAACTATACAGTTCCTCAAGGTAAAACTAGAGGAAATTTTAGGGACTTTAATATAGGACATAAATAGACTATCAAGCATAACCCAAAATACACAAACAGCAGAAGAGAAACTAGATGAGTGGGACCTTCTAAAAATTAAATTCTTATGTGCTTCCAAATACTTCTCCAAAAGAGTCAAAAGAGAACTTACAAATTGGGAAAGAATATTCAGGAATGACATATCCGACAGAGGACTTATCTCTAGAATTCAAGAAAACTCCAATACCTCAATAACAAAAAGACAGACAATCCAATTTAAAAAAATGGACAGAAGACATGAATCTATACTTCACCAAGGAGGAAATTCAGGCGGCCAACAAACATGAAGAAATGCTCATGATCATTAGCTATTAGAGAGATGCAAATCAAAACAAAAATGAGATACCATCTTGCTCCAGCACTAGCAGCAAAGTTCAATAAGACAGAAAATAAAAAAATGCTGGCGAGGATGTGCAGAGATTGGGACTCTCCTACACTTTTGATGGGACTGTAAAATGGTCCAACCACTGTGGAAAGCAGTATGGCGATTCCTTCAAATATTGGAACTAGAAATATCATTTGATCCAGCCATTCCATTACTAGGTATATATCCTAAAGAAGTGAGAGCTATGACAAGAACAGACAAATGCATACCCATGTTCATCACAGTACTATTTACAATAGCCAAAAGATGGAAACAACCTAGATGTCCATTAGCTGAGGAATGGATAACCAAACTATGGTAAATACACACACAATGGAATACTATGCAATGCTAAAGAATAATGTAGAATCTGCAAAACAGTGCACAACATGGATGAACTTGGAAGACATTATGCTAAGTGAAATAAGTCAATCACAGAAGCACAAATATTGTGTTAGTCCATTATTGTAAAAGTCAAGGAACAGTTTATATATGGAAGGAATTTTTTTTTTGTTGGTTAGCAGGGGTGGGAGGGGAGTGTAGGGAATACTGTTAGATAGGTAGAGATAAGTATTGATTTGGGTGAAGAGAAGGGCAATGTACCAAATGTGAGTGATCAA
>NW_006938211.1:1714-2258 GCF_000298275.1 Orycteropus afer afer | reverse complement strand
ATTAACTGAATTAAAGGGGATAATAGACAACTCTACAATAGTAGTAGGAGACTTTAACACACCACTTTCAAAGAGGGACAGGTCAACTAGAAAAAAACTCAACAAAGACACAGAAGAACTCAACAAGACAATCAACCAACTCAACCTCATAGACATATACAGAGCATTTCAAGCAACAAAATCACAATTCACATTCTTCTCCAGTGCACCTGGATCCTTCTCCAGAATAGACAATATGTTAGGACATAAAACAAGCCTCAATAAATTCAAAAGCATTGAAATACTACAAAGCTTCTTCTCGGACCACACTGCTATAACATTAGAAATTAATAATAGGAAGAGTAAGGAAAAAACATCAAACATGGAAGCTACACAACTCACTACTCAAAAACTACTGAGTAACAGAACAGATAAAAACTGAAATAAAAAAAAAATCCTAGAAACAACTGAGAATGAAGATATATCATACCAAAACCTATGGGACACAGTGAAAGCAGTACTCAGAGGACAGTTTATAGCAATAAATGCATACATCAAAAAAGAG
>NW_006938211.1:0-1054 GCF_000298275.1 Orycteropus afer afer | reverse complement strand
CTAATACCAAAACCAGGGAAAGATACCACTAGAAAGGAAAACTACAAACCAATATCCCTCATGAACACAGATGCAAAAATATTTAACAAAATCCTAGCCAACAGAATCCAACAAAATATCAAAAAATTAATACACCCAGACCAAGTGGGATTCATACTAGGTTTACAAGGGTGGTTCAACATCAGAAAAACAGTCGAAGTAATCCACCACATAAACAAAACAAAAGAAAGAACCATACGATTATATCAATCAATACAGAAAAGGCATTTGATAAAATCCAACATCCATTCCTGTTGAGAACTCTCAGAAAAATAGGGCTAGAAGGGAAATTTCTCAACATAATAAAGGGTATATATGCAAAGCCAATGGCGAACATCATTATTAATGGAGAAAGACTCAAGGCATTTCCCTTTCGAACGGGAACCAGACAGGGATGCCCTCTATCACCACTTCTATTTAACCTTGTATTGGAAGTCCAGGCCTGGGCAACAAGGTAAGAATGAGAAATAAGAGGCATACAAATTGGCAAAGAGGAACTAAAACTATCTCTACTTGCAGATGATATGATCCTGTACATAGAAAACCCAAGTGATTCAATAAAAAAACTACTGGAACTAATAGAGAGGATCAGCAAAGTGGCAGGATACAAGGTCAACATAAAAAAAAAATCAGTTGGATACCTCAATACCAACAAAGAGTCCACTGATAAAGAAATAAGTGAAACAATACCATTTATAACAGCTACTGAAAGGACAAAATATCTAGGAATAAATCTCACCAGAAACACAAAAGACCTATACAAAGAAAACTATAAAACTTTGCTACAAGGGGTGACAAGGGCACTACATAAATGGAAGAAATTACCTCGTTCGTGGATAGGTAGATTGAATATTGTGAAAATGTCAATACTACCTAAAGCAATTTACACATTTAATGCAATCTCAATCCAGATGCCAACAAATTTTGTGTGTGTGTGTGTGTGTGTGTGATTTGGGTGAAGATTTACAGAGCAAATTCACTTTCCATACAGCAGTTCACATATACTTTGTCTCAT
>NW_006938210.1:0-2196 GCF_000298275.1 Orycteropus afer afer | reverse complement strand
GTGTGTTTCTAGAAATCTATCCATTTGTTCCAGATTTTCAAATTTTTTGGAGTGCATTTCTTCATATTATTCTCATATTATCCTTTTTATTTCAGTTGGTTCTATTGTGATGGCTCCCATTTTGTTTCTTATTCATGGTATTTGTATTCTCTCCTCCTTTTCCTTTGTTAAATTTGCCAGAGGTTTGTCAATTTTATTGATCTTTTCAAAAAAACAATTTCTAGTCCTATTGATTTTTTCTATAGCCCTTCTATTTTCTGTTTCATTGATCTCTCCTCGAATCTTGATTATTTCCTTTCTTCTGGTCACTGGAGGCTTTTCTTGCTGTTCTTTTTCTAATTGTTGGAGATGTTGGTTTAAAGTATTGATTTTGGCTCTTTTTTTTTTTTTTTGATGTGTGCATCTATTGTTATAAATTGGCCTCTGATCACTCCTTTTACTATGTCCCATACATCTTGGTATGTTGTGTTTTTATTCTTGTTTGATTCAAGGAATTTTTGAATTTCTATTTTTATTTCTTCTCTTACCCAGTCTTTCTCTAGGAGGGTATTATTCAGTTTCCATGTGTTTACTCTTTTTCTGTTGATCTTCCTATTGTTGATTTCTAATTTGATAGTGTTATGATCTGAGAAGTTGCTTGTTTCATTTTTTCTGCAAATGAAAGTTTCAGTATTTCAGTGTTTTTAAATTTATTAATGCTTGCTTTATGACCTACCATATGGTGTATCATGGAAAAAGTTCCATGTGCACTGGAGAAGAATGTATATTGTGTTGCTGTTTTTTGAAGTGCTCTGTAGATATCTATAAGGCCCAGTTGGTGGAGTGTATTATTTAGCTCTTCTGCATCTTTATTGAGTTTCTTTCCAATTGTTCTATCTTTCAAAGAAAGTGGTGTATTAAAATCTGCCACTAAGACTGTGGAGTCATCTATTTGGCTTTTCAACTCTTTTAAAGTCTGATTTATGTATTTTGGGGCCCTTTCATTGGGTTCATTGATGTTTATTATGGTTTTATCTTCATGAGCAATTGATCCTTTAATCATTATATAATGTCCTTTCTTTTCTCATATGGTGGTTTTTGTGTTAAAGTCAATTTGATCAGAAATTAATATTACAGCTCCTGTTCTCTTACAGTTGCCATCTGCAAAGCTAGTCTTTCTGGCACAACAGTAAGATCTCGGCCTGTATCTCAGCAGTGGTGCCTGTCTGTCTGCACCCAGACCACCCAAATTACTGACAAAATCAGCTGCTGGAGTCATGTCTCTGCCACTGCCCACTAGAATATTGTAGTGGTCGCTAGCAAGCTGCTATAATGTGACTTTGTTCTTGGCTTGGGGATCTCAGGTGGCCATCCTTGCCCGGCAGACAGTGCCTGCCCTAGAAAGGTTTCCAAGGGTCTCTCTTGGGTGCCTGTCCATCCTCCGGTAGTAGCTCTTTCCTAAATAATCTCCCTGTGTCTTTCCTCTAATTCTCCTCTCCTATGAGCTGTTCAGAGCACCAAAGTTCCTAATTCAAACTGTTGTACCTCGTCTTCAAAGTCCTTAGATGCCAGAGGGGGAAAAAAATGTGCTGCTCAGTGGCAAGACTCCATTTTGAATCCAACAGTGAAGTACTTTTGTACTCTTACTAGCAAAAGTACTTTTTAAGGTACTTGATGACAGCAGTGTTGTAGGAAGATGGTACTTTCAGCTATTGTTTGTCCAGTTCTTTTTTAAGTTAGAAATAACCAAACAAACTCACTGCTGTCAAGTTGGATCCAACTCATAGTGACCGCTCCTTGGGTTTCTGAAGCAACATCACTACGGAAGTAAATTGCCCAACCTTCCTTCTGAGGAGTAACCGGTGGGTTTGAACCTCCAGCTTTAGCATTTAATGCCTTAGGGTTAAATATTAAGTGAGCATGAAAAATGATTAGGAAGATTATAAATTCTCATGAAGGGGTAGCCATATGTAGATAGAAATAGAATAGAAAACTATTTAGATTTTGTGGTTACAACTATTTAAAATATATAAGAAGAGAGCCAGGGACTGCGTGGAAGACTGTGCATGGTGGCTGGGGAACAAACGGAGAAGGTGAAGAGAAAGGTGGGCTGAGCTGTGGACTTTTGCCAGTCTGGAGGGCACCACCATTTTGTAGGTTTAAAAAGCGGTTTGACTATTTTGGATATTCAAAGAGACAGCGCTCTCACAGATTTCT
>NW_006938209.1:1771-2410 GCF_000298275.1 Orycteropus afer afer | reverse complement strand
TAAGAATAAACTCCTGTTTGTTAAGGCCATCCCATTTGTGGTATATTTCTCGTTAGAGTGGCACTAGGTAACCAGAACAAGTGGTGATTGTAATGTGAAGTTAGAAATAAAGAAGAATCATAGGTAATTGGAAAATGTGGCCTTGGTGACAAAAATGATGCCAGAGATCACATGACAGAATTTTGTAAGACCAACGACTTATTGACAGCAAATATCTTCTTTCAACAACATGAATGGTGGCTATACATGTGGAGCTCATCCAATGGAATGCACAGCAATCAGACCAACTACATCTGTGGAAAGAGGCAATGGAAAAGCTCAATATCTTCAGCCAAAACAAGGCCAGGAGCTGATTGTGGAATAGACCACCAATTGCTCATATGCAAGTTCAAATTGAAGCTGAAGAAAACTAAACAAGTCCACAAGAGCCAAAATATGATCTTGAGTATACCCCACCTGAATTTAGAGACCATCTGAAGAATAGATTTGACTCATTGAACATCAATGATTGGAAACCAAATAGGTTGTAGAATGATATCAAGAACATCATATGTGTCATGAAACAAAATGTGTATGAACTGCTGTATGGAAAATGAATTTTCTCTGTAAAATTTCACCCAAATCAGAATAAAAAAAAAA
>NW_006938209.1:0-1326 GCF_000298275.1 Orycteropus afer afer | reverse complement strand
CCTGCTTCCAGTATATCTATGGACATCCTGGGAAAAGAGACATTCCTCTGTGGATTGGGATTCTGTTGTGCTGCCTACAACTGTCTGTGAGCGAACAAGCCACCATTCAGCCTGGAGATCTTGGATTCATCATTCGTTGGAGTCAACAGCCAGTACATTGCCTGCCAACCTTGAGCTCCTCAGCCCCTGCAGCTGCAAGAGTCAGGAAAAGTCTCCAGCTTGACGTTTGATCCAAGAATTTGGACTTGCCAGCTTCTGTAAGTGTGTGAGCCATTTTCTTAAGATAAATTTCTCTCTCTCTCTCTCTCTGTATGTATGTATATATATATATATATATAAGCTTTACTGGTTTTGTTTGTCTAGAGAACCCAGTCTAACACAATACTTAATATCAAATGCAAGTAAAATCTTACTGAAGATAATTCAAAAACAGTCGCAGCAGCATATTGACAGGGAACTTCCAGAAATTCAAGACGGATTCAGAAGAGGATGTGGAACGAGGCATATCATTGCTGGTGTCAAATGGATGTTGGCTGAAAGCAAAGAATACCTGTAAGATGTTTACCTGTGTTTTATTGACTATGTGAAGGCATTTGACTGTGTGGAGCATAACAAATTATGGATAACATTGAGAAGAATGGGAATTCCAGAATACTTAATTGTGCTTAGGAGGAACCTGTACATAGACCAAGAGCCTGTCGTTTGAACAGAACAAAGGGATAATGCATGGTTTAAAATCAGAAAGGGTGTACAGCAGGGTTGTATTCTTTCACCATACTTATTCAATCCGTATGCTGAACAAATAATCCAAGAAACTGGACTATATGAAGAAGAATACAAGGTCAAGATTGGAAGAAGACTCTTTAACAACTTGCAATATGCAGATAACACAATCTTCCTTGCTGAAAATGAAGATGATGAAACTCAAACTTACAGTCTTTGGCATGGATTACACCTCAACATGAAGAAATCAAAAATCCTCACAACCAGACCAATAAGCAATATCATGATAAATGGAGAAAAGAATGAAGTTATCAGGGAATTAATTTTACTTGGCTCCACAATCAATATTCATGGAAGCAGCAGTCAAGAAATCAAACATCATATTGCACTGGGCATATCTGCTGCAAAAGACCTCTTTAAAATGTTGAAGAGCAAAGATGTCACTTTGAAGACTAAGGTGCACCTAACCAAAACCATGGTATTTTCAATTGCCTCATTTGCATATGGGAGATCCGGCAAGATGGCGGACTAGGCAGAAAGACTGCACAGACCCTCTTCAACAAAGAAAAGGGAAACCAATTAACACAGACACAGAAGATAATC
>NW_006938208.1:1497-2444 GCF_000298275.1 Orycteropus afer afer | reverse complement strand
AAAAAAAAAAAAGACACCAGGTTTGCTGGTGTAATAGAGCCTGATGGAACCACTGAGACTATGGTCCCTAGCTGCCTTTCAGGTCTGGAATTGAACCCAATCCTGTGGCTTCTAGCCAAACAAAAGACAGGCGTATGAGCTGAACATTTGCATTAGGTAGATATGCTCCTTGGAGAGATCAATCATGGGAGAATAGTGCACACAGTGACAGCTCAGGGGGAAGGAGTGCATGAGAGGGAAGGATACAGGGAAAAGGTAACTATGGGGAGGAAGTGGGAGGGGAGTTGTTGCATTGTGGTAAACTGTAGTCAATGTCATGAGGCAAAGTGTATGTGAAGCGCTATATGGAAAGTGAATTTGCCCTTTAAACTTTCACCCAAATCACAATAAAAATTTAATTAAAAAAAAAAAGTTTGTGTGTGACCATCTAAGGTGCACCTGTTGGTATGTTCCCATTCAGAGCAAAGAAGAGTGAAGATAATTAAAGACACGTGGAAACAATTAGTCCAAAGGACTAATAGACCCCATGAACCCCAGCCTCAATGACCTTGAGATTAAAATAACTAGATGGTCCCCACCTACCACTGCCAGCCACACCAAAAGGGATCTGAATAGAAGGTCCTAGATAAAGAGGGAGAAAAATGTGGAACAAAATTCAAAAAAAATAATAAAGACCATGCTAACTGATCTGACAGAGACTGGTAGAACCCCAGAGACTATAGCCCTTAGATACTTTTCAGGCCTTGAAATGAACTCACCCCTCTGGCTCAATTTTTAACCAAACAGTAGATAGGCCTTGGGTAGTTAAGGTTGTGTGTCAACATGGCTGGGTCTGGTTTTGAGTGGCTGGACAGTTGGATGTAGTTATTCTCAATGATGAGGTTGGGAATTGTATGGTGGAATCTACTAGAGCAGCTGAATAGCTGTCTTTTTTTTTTTTTTTTTTT
>NW_006938208.1:0-1162 GCF_000298275.1 Orycteropus afer afer | reverse complement strand
CTAGGGGCCATAGTCTCAGTGGTTCCACCAGGCTCTATCAGACCAGAAAACCTGGTCTCCCCTCCCCCTTTTTTTTCTCCAAATGATTTTGAGTTTTGTTCCACATTGTTTTCCCTCTCTATCAAGGATCTGCTGCACAGATCCCCTTCGAAGTGGATGACAGTGGTAGCCACGCACCATCTAGTTTTCCTGGTCTCATAGTCATATTGGCTGCAGATCAGATGGTGTACCAGTCACAAGGACTAATTGTTTCCATGAATTTTGGTTTTCTTCATTCTTCTTTGCTCTGGACGAGGAGAGATCCATCTTTGCAACTAGATGGCAGCTTGCTAGCTTTTAAGATCCCAGTCGCTACTTGCCACAGTAGGAGGTGGAACAATGTTTTATATAGTATGTTATGCCAATTGAGCTTGATGTCCCCTGCGACTATGGTCCCAAGCCTGCAGATTCAACTACTCGGTTGGTCTGAGTAGCTGGCTGTGACCAAGCAGTGACTACAACCTTCCCCTTGTCAACTCTACCATACACCTGGGAATTTTGATCATTCACATAAACTTATAGGACCATTGTCTGCCAACCCTATATATGTTCTTGGATACACTCCCCATTTCATGGACATACCTAATCGTTCAGCCTGTCCACCCATCTATCCGCCCATGTTAGCCTTCACTGACAACACAGTACTATATGTGCAAAAGGGTTCATATTTGTTGTCTGTACCTCCCTTGTACTTCTATGTCTTTCTCATTCTCAATCCTGCCATATTGGTCACTCGCATTTGGTACATTGCCCTTCTGTTCACCCAAATCAATACTTATCGCTATCTAACTAGCAGCCTTCCCTCCCCTCCCCTCCCACCTCTGGTAACCAACAAAGAAAATGTCTTTCTATAGATATACCTTTTACAATGATGGACTAATACAATATTTGTCCTTTTGTGATTGACTTATTTCCCTCAGCATAATGGCCTCCAAGTTCGTCTACATTATGCGGTGTTTTGCAGATTCTACATTATTCTTTAGCATTACATAGTATTCCATTGTGTGTATGTCCATAGTTTGGTTATCCATTCCTCAGTTGATGAACACCTAGGTTGTTTCCATCTTTTGGCTATTGTATAGTCTATTTATACCATATATTAAGGCCCTTAAATTTGCCCCTA
>NW_006938207.1:3409-4218 GCF_000298275.1 Orycteropus afer afer | reverse complement strand
GGATCTACCACAAGCAGCTGAGTAGCTGCCTTTGGGATGTGGTCTGCTTCCTGTATATAAGGAGAAGCCTTGAGAATGGTCTCTAGCTTATGGCACACTACCCTGCATGTAGCCATGTCATTGTTCAGCAGCCTGCCATGCTCTGCTAACCTTGGGATTTACAATGAACTTGAGTTAATGGCCTGCCATGCGGTTTGGTAACATCGGGACTGTGCCTTTTTATTTGTCAACCTTGGGCTTGGCAGCCTCAGCAGCCAGGAGCTGTCTGAGGGAAGAAAAGCCTCTAGCTTCAGTGGGCCAGGAGCTGGAGGCAGAGCTGAAGACCAAGGGTGAGGGGCTTTCACCCAGCCCCTAGAGCGTGGCACTTTGAACTTGGATTTAAAGCCTTCAGACTGTAAGAGAATAAACTTCTGTGTGCTAAGGCCATCCCATTTGTGGTATATTCCTGTCAGAGCAACACTAAGTAACCAGAACAGTCATCCATGGTGGATTGGTTTCAGTAGAGCTTCTAGACTAAAATAGACTAGGAAGAAGGACGTGGCTGATCTACTTCTAAAATTATTGGCCTGAGAAAATCTTATGAATAGCAGTGAAACATTGTTTTATATGGTACCAGAAGACAAGCCCCTCAAGTTGAAAGATACTTAAATACGACTGGAGAAGAGCTGCCTTCTTAAAATAGAGATGACTATTCTGATGTGGATGGAGTAAAGCTTTTCAGACCTCCATTTGCTGATGTGACATGACTCAAAATGAGAAGAAACAGTTGCAAACATCCATTAATAATCAGAACATGGATTGTATGAATC
>NW_006938207.1:2598-3309 GCF_000298275.1 Orycteropus afer afer | reverse complement strand
TTTTCAGACCTCCATTTGCTGATGTGACATGACTCAAAATGAGAAGAAACAGTTGCAAACATCCATTAATAATCAGAACATGGATTGTATGAATCTCAGAAAATTGAAGGTTGTCAAAAATGAAATGGAATGCTTGGAGATGGATATCCTGAAGGCATTAGTGAGCTGAAATGGACTAGTTTTGGATATTTTGAATCAGACAATCATAGTCTATTATGCTAGGAATGATAAATTGAAGAGGAATGGCATCACATTCATTGTCAAAAAGAACATTTCAAGATCTAGCTGAAGTACAACAGAATAGTATCCATATGCCTGCAAGGAAGACCAGTTAATATAACTGTTATTCAGATTTACACACCAACCACTAATGCCAAAGATGAAGAAACAGAAGATATTTACCAACTTCTGCAGTTGAAATTCATCAAGCATGAAATCAAAATGCTTTGATAATTGCTGGTGATAAGAATGAGAAAGATGGAAACAAAAGGGATTAAGTATTTACAAAATATGGCCTTGGTGATAGAAATGATGCTGCAGATCGCATGATAGAATTTTGCAAGACCGGTGATCTTTTCAACAACATAAATGGTGACTATTCACGTGTACCTCACCAGACAGAATACACAGGAATCAAATTGACCACATCTATGGAAAGAGACAATGGAGAAGCTCAGTATCATTAGTTAAAACAAGGCTAACTATAGAAGA
>NW_006938207.1:0-552 GCF_000298275.1 Orycteropus afer afer | reverse complement strand
ACTAGGCTCCTGGAACAGAATACTAATTGAGAAGTTTCAGCAAACAGATGCAGTGCTGAAAGCACTCACTCATCTAAGCCAAGAAATTTGGAAGACAATTACCTGGCCAGCTGACTGAAAGAGATCCATATTCACACCAATTCCAAGAAAGGGATCCAATGGAATGTGGAAATTATCGAGTAATATCATTAATATAATAAACAAATAAAGTTTTGCTGAAAATAATTTAAAAATGGTTGTAGCAGTAAATCATCAGGGAAATGCTATAAATTGAAGCTGGATTTGGAAGAGAATGTGGAATGAGGGCTGTCATTCCTGACGTCACGTGGATCTTGGCTGAAAGCAAAGAATACCAGAAAGATGTTTACCTGTGTTTTATTGACTACACAAAGGCATTTGACTGTGTGGATCCTAACATATTATGGATAATACTGCAAAGAATGGGAATTCTGTGACATTTTATTGTGCTCATGCAGAGCCTGGACATAGTCCAAGAGACAGTCATTCAAGTAGAACAAGGGGATAATGTTGTTCTTGTTGTTAAGTGCCGTC
>NW_006938206.1:2697-3359 GCF_000298275.1 Orycteropus afer afer | reverse complement strand
TGGGCCTGGTTGAGTGGCTGGGCAGCTGGATGTAGTATTCCCCATGAAGAGACTCCATGGTGGAATCTACTGTGAACAGCTGAGTAGCTACATGTAGGCATGTTGTTGTTCAGCAGACTGCCATGCTCTGCCGACCTTGGGACTTAAAATGGACTTGAATTAACGGCCTGCCATGTGCTTTGGTAACATCGGGGCTGTGTCATTTTATTTGTTGACCTTGGGCTTGTTAGTCTCAACAACCAGTAGCTGCCTGAGTGAAGAGTTGCCTCTAGCTCCAGTGGGCCAGGAGCAAGAGGCAGAGCTAGAGCCCAAGGTTGAGGGGGCTTTCACACAGCCCCTAGAGCCTGGCACTTTGAACTTGGACTTAAGCTTCCAAACTGTGAGAGAATAAACTCTTGTTTGTTAAGGCCATCCCATTTGTGCTATATTCTTGCCAGAGTGGCACTAAGTAACCAGAATAAAACCCTTGACAACAAAATGAGCTCAGCACAGAATAATATTTGGACCAAAAAAATCACCAACAACACAACAAAAAACACAATAGAATGACAGCAATAAATTCATACCTATTACTAATTATGGGAGATCTGGTGGTGAAGTGCCTAAGGAATTTGACTGCTAACCAGAAGGCTGGCAGTTCAAACTCACAAGCCACTCCTCAG
>NW_006938206.1:0-722 GCF_000298275.1 Orycteropus afer afer | reverse complement strand
AGGTTTGCTTGTCTGATAGAGCCTGGTGGAAACACTGAGATTATGGCCCCTAGCTGCCCTTAAGGTCTGGAATTGAGCCCAAATCGTGGCTTCTAGCTAAACAAAAGATAGGCATATGAGTTGAACATTTACCTGAGGTAGATATACTCCTTGGAGAGAGCAATCATGGGAGAAAGAAGGGCTTTTTACTCACAGGGAGACAGATTAGGGGGCAGGAGTGAATGGAGGGAAGGACACAGGGAAGAGGTAACTATGGGGAGGAAGTGGAGGGGGAGCTGTGGCATTCGGGTAAATTGTAGTCAATGTCAAGTATATGTGAACTGCTGTATGGGAAGTGAATTTGGTCTGTAAAATTTCACCCAAACCACAATAAATAAATAAAAAAACCCTACAGTATACAGAAATAAGGAAATAATAAAGATCAGAGGAGAAATAAACAAAAAATAGAGAAAATCAACAAAACAAGAAACTTGTTCTTCAAAAAGATTAATGAATTGACAAACTACAGGCAAATCTAACAAAAGGAAAGCAAGAGAAGATGCAAATAACAAGAATAATGAACGAAAAGGGTGACATCACAACAGAAACAACTGAAATAAAAAAGATATTGACAGAATATTATGAAAAGCTCTTGTGGCATAGTCCTAAGGCATTTGACTGCTAACCAGAAGGCTGGACGTTCAGACCCACCAGCCACACCTTGGAAGGAAGTTTGGGCAATC
>NW_006938205.1:1203-2386 GCF_000298275.1 Orycteropus afer afer | reverse complement strand
GATGCTGGTTACACAGGTGTCTTCAATTTCTGAAAATCAACTGAGCTGTATAATGTGATCTGTGCACTTTTAAGAATGAATATAAGTTTTAAATGATATAAATTGCATTACTCCTAAACTACTAGGTCAGACACCTTTGTTCAACTATCAAACGTGTATTACCATGAGAAAGATGGTCAGAATCATGTATAAATGATGTTCATGGCCACCTACATTACAAGGGGAAAATTATTTAGAGGAATTTGAGAATGGCCCCTATGCCTTCAAATTCTTCCCTTCCTCACCTCTGGCATGCTATTTAAAATTCTACACAAATAATTCTTAAGCTCAAATATTCCTGAAAAAGGGTAACATATTAAGGTAATAGTATCTTGGGGCAATTTAAATTTACTGTTTTCTTTTGCGGCAGGAGAGATGTAAAGGAGACAGGAAAGCAAGGGGAACATTTCCTATAGCCATTTACATTTATCGTTTATTACTCATACCAGCTTCATACAGTAGGACTGATAATCCTCCTCTCGAAGTTTAGGAAATAGAGACTCCGACAGGTTAAGCATCTGGGCCCAGATGAACAACTTGTAGGTAGGAAACTGGGTTTCATTTTCAAATATGTTCTACTATACCATCTTACCTGACAGGAAGGACTATTATTCATGAAGGAAGAGGAGAAAAAAGCAAGGGAAAGGAGACAAATACCAAGGAGCGACTCTGTTGAAACAAAAAACAAACCCATTCCTGTCAATTCTAACTCATAGCAACCCTATAGGACAGGAAGAATCCAGAACGTTTCCTACGCTGTAATCATTGCAGGAGTAGAATGCCACATCTTTCTCTCACAGGGCAGTTCAAACCATGGATCTTTTGGTTAGCAGCCAAGAGCTTTTAACCACTGCGCCATGCAGGATCTCTGTAATTTTGTCCAAAACTAGCGCAGGTTGTCAGTTCAACTGGCCTGTTTCACTGGAAGTTGTTCTCAACCATAAAATGACTGATGTGAAACCTATGAAAGCTAATTTAAATATTTGGTTCATATTGAGTTTCCCATCTCTCCCCTTCCAAAACAAGATTTACAACAAATCAAAAATAGATTCTAAATACTGAATATTTTGTAACAGTACAATTACAATGATTATGAAATAAAAATACTCAGTTGATTCATCTAGGGAAATCTGTCTGTAGTCAT
>NW_006938205.1:0-538 GCF_000298275.1 Orycteropus afer afer | reverse complement strand
GAGGCTATTCAGGATCAGCTATGATCCATAAGTATAATAGTTTCTGTAATCTAAAGCATAAACATTAAAATGGTTTTATTAGCTTTCTGCACATTAAAATGAAAAAACTTAAAATGTATTTATGAAATCTTGAGAAGACACAGAAAAAGTAACCAGATTTTAAAATAAATTTTACTATAGTGTTTTAACTCCATAGACTGAATTATCTACAGAAAGATACATATAGAGAAAGAAATAGGAAGATATAGTGATAGCTATAGAGACAGAAGTGGAGATCATGAGATTAGATATATTTAGACTATTTTGGAGAAAAACTTGGTGCATAGCTGTTAAAAATATTATAAATAACTATCATGTGAAATACTCGTATGCTATTTATTTTGTTGTATTTTGGAGATTACAAACTTTGTAACAGCTTTATGATATATAAGGATCTCTGGTGGCATACTGCCTAAGGCATTTGAGTGCTAACCAGAAGGTTGATGGTTCAAATTCACCAGCTACTCTGCAGAAGGAAGATTGGGCAATCTACTTCCCT
>NW_006938204.1:1394-2044 GCF_000298275.1 Orycteropus afer afer | reverse complement strand
TAAGACAGGATAGGACTGCTCCACAGAGTTTCAAAGCTGCCATCTTCACAGAAGCAGACTTCATATTTTTCCCATGGAGTGGTTTGTGGATTCCAACTGCCCATCTTTCAATTAGTAGGCAAGTGCTTAATGGCTGTACCACCAAGACTCCTTACGTAGTGGAATAGGGAATGTTAAGAGTATATCCCTCTACAAAAACAAAGAATAAACCAGCAAAAAATGATCTGGACCAACTCTATACGTTCTCCAGAATCTGAAGAAAATCTTACCATGGCTCCCTGAATATTTATCAAGATGAAGAGCTGGGTTTCAGTATTAGCTTTGTGGGGATATTCATTTAGTGTCATTGTTCTCCAACTTGGACTCAGAACCACAGTGAACTCTTCAGCAAATTCAATATGCTGATATGGTTTTATTTGTTGATATTTATCACATTAGAGATAAAAGCTGATAATCTACTACTTATTTCCAATTCATTTTCCAAAAATTTCATATGTTAACAATTGAGGTTACTGTAGTTAATCAAAGGTTTGATCAACTAAAATATGACTGAATGATCACCAATAAGCTGACTGTTGTTGTTGTTGTTATGTGCCATCGAGTACCGACTCATAGCGACCCCTCCTTGTGTTTCTGAGGCAGTATCACTA
>NW_006938204.1:0-634 GCF_000298275.1 Orycteropus afer afer | reverse complement strand
ACTCCATGGCAGTGAATTTGGTTTCAATAAATGCAGACATGTTTATAGAAGTGAAGGACTTCAGAACTCTTTCTAAAGAGTACTTTAGGCTGGTATTTGGCTAAGTTCTAAACTCTGCCTCATATGCCTTTAAGGTTCCTTCTTAGGTTATTTTACTTTCCTAACACCAGTTTCTCCCTAAGACCATTAGCTTGGAAACCTCTTCTGATGGCATTGCTTCAACACACCTGTAAGACATTAACGCATTAAGTATTTGTCTACAGGGAGCGATGCAGTCTATGCCTTCCAGCATATTCAATCTCAGCTAAACTCTTACAATCTTGTGAAGTAGGTATCTCAGGTCAGAAAAATAGCAGTTAGAATCAAACCCTTCTGCATCCTTGATTTTATATTGAATATGGGCCACATCCCAATAGGGAGGATTCTGAAAGGTTTTATTGATCCACTCTGTACAGTACATGGTGTCTCGAGTGCCTCTCCATATGAGTCGACTCTGCTTCCCTAAAGTAGAAAAGCCTGTCTGCATAACTGGTGTATCATCTGGATTTTTAACTGGATTTACAGGACAGACCATGGCTGATGCAAATGGTTAATGCTCTTGCTGATAACTGAACGGTTGGTGGTTTGAATCCAC
>NW_006938203.1:2656-3242 GCF_000298275.1 Orycteropus afer afer | reverse complement strand
AATCTATTCAAGAGTTTTACCTATTTTAAAACATCCATAGAAATTCTAAAAGAATCTATGGAAAATAAGATTTAATTAGTGAATTTTTAAAGATCACTGCTATCCAGTATATGAAAGAATTCCAAATCAATAATAAAAATAAAAATGCTAATCTTCTTCTCATGGGTAAAAGACGTAAACAGACACTTCAATAAAGAAGATATGCTGTTGTTGTCATTAGGTTCCATCAAGTAGGCTGCAACTCATAGCAACCCTATGTTCAACAGAAGGAAACACTGCCCAGTCATGTGCCATCTTCACAATCCCTGATACATTTGAGCCCATCATTGCAGCTACTATGACAATCCATCTTGTTATTTTCCAGCATGTTATTTTTCCCCAGGGACTGGACCTTTCTGACAACATTATCAACACAGGTGAGACAAAGTGTGGACATTTATACTTCTAAGGACCATTCCCAGTTGTACTTCTTTCGGGGGAGCTCTGGTAGCATAGTGCCTAAGACACTTGACTGCTCACCAGAAGGCTGGCGGTTCAAACCCACCAACCACTCCTCGGAAAGAAGGTTGGGCAATCCTACTTCCGT
>NW_006938203.1:0-621 GCF_000298275.1 Orycteropus afer afer | reverse complement strand
GATATTCCATCAATTTCCACAGCCCTGCTTTTTTTGCCAATTCCTTCAGTGCAGCTTGGGTTTCTTCCTTCAGTACTATTGGTTCTTGATCATATGCTGTCTCCTGAAATATTTGAACATTGACCAATTCTTCTTGGTATAGTGACTCTAGGTATTCTTTCCATCTTCTTTTTATACTTCCTGCATCATTCAATATTTTGCCCACAGAATCCTTCAGTATTGCAAGCCAAAGCTTAATTGTTTTCTTCAGGTCTTTTGGCTTCAGAAATCCTTAGTGTGTTCATCCATTTTGGTTATCTAATTCCAGGTCTTTGACCATTTCATTATAATACTTATTTTGTCTTCTAAAGCCACTTTTTTAAAAATCTTTTATTCAGCTTTTTATCATCATTTATTCCATTTGCTTTAGCTACTTTCTGTTCAAGAGCAAGTTTCAGAGCCTCTTCTAACATCCATTTTGCTCTTGTCTTCCTTTCCTGTCCTTTTAATGACCATTTGCTTTCTTCATGTTTGATGTTCTTGATGTCATCCCACAACTCATCTGCTCTTTGTCATTGGTTTCCAATGCTTCAAACCCATTGTTCAGATAGTCTCTAAATTCAGGTGGGATATAATCAGGGC
>NW_006938202.1:1352-2039 GCF_000298275.1 Orycteropus afer afer | reverse complement strand
CCTTTGCCTTTTTTAATTAACTCTATGAATTCCTTCTGTTCTTCCAGTCAATTCCACATAATCTTGCATTTTATTATATGTAGCCTCAAGGTTTACCTGAGAGGCAGCCATAGAAAATCCACCACTGCTGAAAACTCTGTACTCAAGAGTCCACAGACTTTGTTGTGAGGTCCAAGTCTCCCTAATCCTGGCTGGACAGTTGGCAAGAGACTTCAACTTTCAGAGTTTGCCTATCTGTGGAATGAGCACAATAATATCTACCTATCTGCTGAGCCAGGCGGCTGGCGGTTCAAACCCACCACCCACTCCTTGGAAGGAAGGTTGGGCAATCCTACTTCCGTAGTGACACTGCCTCAGAAACCCAAGGAGGGGTCGCTATGAGTTGGGTTTGACTCAGCAGCACATAACAACAACAACAACATCTGCTGAGCAAATAATCCAAGAAACTTGATTATATGACAAACACAACATCAAGGTTGGAGGAAGACTCATTAACAACCTGTGATATGCAGGTGACACAACCTTCCTTGCTAAAAGTGAAGAGTACTTGAAGCACAAACTGATGAAGATCAAAGACCACAGCCTTCAGTACTGAATATATGTCAACATAAAAAAACTCAGAAGTCCTCACAAATGGACCAATAAACATCATTATAAACAAAGAAAATATGGAAGTTGTTAAGGATT
>NW_006938202.1:0-582 GCF_000298275.1 Orycteropus afer afer | reverse complement strand
GGCAGGGCTGGGGTGGAACAGGGAAGACCCTTGACAATCAGGAGTGCAAAGGCTGTACAAAGTGCAAGGGAGAAGCCCACACTACCACCTACCTCAACAGCTGCCACGTGACTGAATACCAGAGACAAGGGATGGTAGGATCCCTGGGCCTCTCCTCACCCCTCCCTTTGGGCAGCCTGTTCAATTGACAGAGGAAGAACTGCACTAGATGCAGGAAGTGATTCATTCACAGCCCCCCAGCTGGTCAGTGCGGAGACTGTGACTGCAGTGGAGAATCTTTCCCCAGTCTAGCATTTATTTTAGAATATTCCAGTATTGTTTTTATTAGATACCTTCTCCATAATCTACAAATCCACAGCCTACAGTATGGATTATACCTCAACAGTCCTCACAACTGGACCATAAGCAACATCACATAAATGGAGAAAAGATTGAACTTGTCAAGGATTTCATTTTACTTGAATTCACAATCAACACCCATGGAAGCAGCAGTCAAGAAATAAAATGACATATTTTACTGGATGTGTGTTAAACTGGGTTCTCTAGAGAAGCAAAACCAGTCAATCTTGTGTGTGTGTGTGT
>NW_006938201.1:2761-3445 GCF_000298275.1 Orycteropus afer afer | reverse complement strand
GTTCTAGAGAGACAAAATCGTTAGGATGGGCTTCCTAAATTGGTTCTCCAATTTGATTAATCATAAAGGCACTGTGACCCTGCCTCCATTAATAAAGAGGGCCCTGCTAATCCATAGCATAAGGTGGCAACATTAATGTGGTGGTTATGTTTTTGTGTCAACTTGGCTAGGCCTGGTTGAGTGGCTGGGAAGCTGGATATAGTATTCCCCATGGTAAGATTGGTAATCAACTCCATGGTGGAATCTACTATGAGCAGCTGAGTACCTGCCTTTTGGTATGTGGTCTGCTTCCTGTATATAAAGAGAAGCTTTGAGAATGGTCTCTAGCCTATGGCATGCTTGGACCCTGCATGTAGCTGTGTCATCATTGCTCAGCAGCCTGCCATGCTCTGCTGACACTGGGACTTACAATGGACTTAAGTTAATGGTCTGCCGCATGGTTTGGTAACATGGGGACTGTGCCTTTTTACTTGTCAACCTTGGGGCTTCTCAGCCTCAGCAGCTGTCTGAGTGAAGAAATGCCTGTAACTCCAATGGGCCAGGAGCAGGAGGCAGAGCTGGACCCAAGGTTGAGGGGCTTTCACCCAGCCCCTAGAGCCTGGCATTTTGAACTTGAACTTAAAGCCTCCAAATTGTAAGAATAAACTCCTGTTTGTTAAGACCATCCCATTTGTGGTATATTTC
>NW_006938201.1:0-601 GCF_000298275.1 Orycteropus afer afer | reverse complement strand
AAGGTTGGCAGTTCAAACCCACCAGCCACTCTTCAGAAGGAAGGTTGGGCTATCTACTCCCGTAGTGATACTGCCTCAGAAACCCAAGGAGGGGTTGCTATGAGTTGAGTCAACAACAACAACATCCAGAGGCTTAGGGAAATTGGTATGTTAGAATGGTTTTATCAGATTAGACCCCTACAGCCAGAAATTGAGAGTCCAGAATACACGCCTTTCAGCAGTACAGTGAGGAATAAATTTGTGAAGGGAACCCCAGCATCATTGAAGACTGCTGTAATTGCTATTTTATGTAAACTGGATTTGACAATGGGAACTGCCCTAATTGAACTAAGACACTTAACTACAGTGGGGCTTATTGTATCCCATGGTAGTATGGGCCAAGTGGCAGCAGTTAATTGACAAAGGCAAGGTGGGTGTGGTTACCATAACAGAGAGCAGAGTTGGACCAGTAATCAGAATACTCTGACTCATGTGGAATTATGGCATTGGCTACTTAGGCCTGGAGTTCCTAGTAGTGAAATACTTCACAAGCGTACTAAATATTTACTTGATCTGTATAGACAGAAGAATTCTAGGTCACGTGAACAGCAACCTAGATTGA
>NW_006938200.1:0-2351 GCF_000298275.1 Orycteropus afer afer | reverse complement strand
GTCCTACCACCACTCGGGACGGTCCAAGCCGTTTGTGCCGTCAGGGGCGTTCAGGTCCCTGCCAGACCGCAGCTCCGTATGTCTCCTTTTTTGGTATTTTCACGCAAATTCTTCTGCTAGTTGGGGTTTAGTCTACTGTATCCTTCCCTTCAAGGCTCAGGGGTCCAAGATTATCTTCTGTGTCTGTGTCAATTGGTTTCCCTTGTCTTTGTTGAAGAGGGTCTGTGCGGTCCTTCTGCCTAGTCCACCATCTTGCTGGAACTCTTTCTTATCTTTTTAATGACCTTTTGCTATCTTCCTGCATGATGTTCTTAATGTCATCCCACAACTTGTCTGGTCTTCAGTCCTTAGTATTCAATTCATCAAATCTAATCTTTAGATGATCTCTAAATGCAAGTGGGATATAATCAAGGTCATACTTTGGCTCTCCTATACTTCTTTTAATTTTCTTCAGCTTCAACTTGAACTCACATATGAGCAATTGATGGTCTGTTCCACAGTTGGCCCCTGGTCTTGTTCTGATTGATGATATTGAGCCTCTCCATCTTCTCTTTCCACAGATGTAGTATATTTGATTCCTATATATATATCATCCAGCAAGGTCCACATGTATAGGCACTCTTTATGTTGTTGGGGGGAAAAAAGAGAGAGAGAGATTTACAATGAATAAATCATTGGTCTTATAAAATTTGATCATGCTATGTCTGGTGTCGTTTCTGTCACCAAAGCCATATTTTCTTTTTCATTTATTTATTTATTTTAATTTTAAGAGCTTGTTTTACATTCAATGTTATGTGTACATTTAGTTTCACTCCCCATTTACCATGTCCAACACTAACCCAGTCTCCTCCCTTCCTTACCCAGTAACCCTCCCCCTGTGGTCCTTATATTTATGCACTCCTGTTTGTCCCACATTTCCCCAATTTGAATGTTGGTCCTCTGGTGCCCTGTGGGCTATTGCTCTAAGGGATGTATTACTATAGAGTATGTGGGTGCATCATCCTGGGTTGAGTGGTCTGCATGTACATCTTATTAACTATTGGGCTAAGAGCCAGCCCCTGGTGGTGAGTTTTATTCCAGGTGCAGGATGTATTCCAGGACCATAGTATTGGGGGTCTGACCAGACTTCATCTGACCAGTAATTCTGGTCATTACTGAATTTTTGGATTTTCTTCCACATATTTCCTCCCACTCTATCCAGGATCTCCAGATTTGATCTTTCTTGAGTGGTTGGCATTGATAGCTGGGCACCATCTAGTTCTTCTGGTATTGAGGGCCATCGTGTCCTAGAGCTTATTGCTTCCAAATACCCTTGTTTTTTTGCACTCTTCTTTGCTTCCAACGATAGGAGACCATTAGCTGCATCTTAGATGGTCACTTGAAAGCTTTTAAGACCCAGTCACTACTCACCATTGTAGGATGTAGAACAAGGCATTTATGTATTTTGTTGTGCCAATTGAGTCTGGTGTCCCCCAGTACTATGGTCCTGAGATGGTAGATCTATTGGATCTCTCCCATAGTGTCTGAATGTCTGTGAGGGATTACTCTTTGTCTGTCTTCTATTGTTTCTGTAAGGACTGCAGGTATTTTGTATCACTGGTGTCTCTGCAAGATTAGCCTCAGCTGAATCTATCCTTGGTCTAGAGTATACTCCTCTTCACTGACCCCCATCTGATCCTCTCAGGTGTTTATGTGTTTATCTATAGCCTGGTGTTTGGTGTTAATGGTAGTGCAGTATTGTGGACACATTGGTTGGTATTAGCATCTGTTGTCTATCTCTTACACGCACAATTCGGTGTCCTCCCATTTCCTAATGTTATCATGGTGGTCACAGATCCTTTCCGTATATACCTCCCCTTACCCACATCAGCGTGTGGACCTAAACTAGCATGAAATTAATCCCTCCTCTTCCCTCCCCATCCCAGTAAGCTACAAAATGAGTTCCCTTTCCCAAGCAAACCCTTCTTGGCCTTTTTACAGTAATGGGCTCATGTAGTACTTTTGTTTCTGTTATTGACTTATTTCACACAGCATAATGTCGTTCAGGTTCATCCACATTGTGAGATGATTCACGTATCTCATTGTTCTTTAATGTAGCATAGTATTCCATTGTGTGCATGTACCATAATTTGGTTATCCACTCAGCGGTTGATGAGCATTTAGATTGTTTCCATCTCTATGCTATAGTGAATTGTGCTGCAATGAACATTGTTATTTGTTGTTGTTAGGTGCTGTCGAGTCATTTCCAACTCATAGTGACCCCATACACAGCAGAACGAAACACCGCCTGATCCTGTGCCAGCTCCATGACCCTTGCTATACTTGAGCCCATTGTTGCAGCCACCATGTCA
>NW_006938199.1:2338-2874 GCF_000298275.1 Orycteropus afer afer | reverse complement strand
AATTATATACCCGGCAAAATTGTCCCTCAAATATGATGGTGAAATTAGGAGATTTCCAGATAAGCAGAAACTAACAGAATTTGTTAAAACCAGACTAAACTTACAAGAGACGCTAAAGGGAGTCCTTTGAACAGAGAACCAAAAATAGAAAATAACAACTGACCATTAATACACAAGATGACATATCTCAGAAACCACAGCTATGGACATATCCAAAGAAAAATGAGATTACAAGACTGTAAACAGGGAACCAGAGACATCAATTGGCAAATGTGGACAACTACAAACAAAAAGAGGCAAAGGACAATGTAGTTACAGAACTTCAAAATGGTGAGGAAGTTAAGAGACTTTCAAGACAGAATGGAATGTTCTAAACTCAGGGAGAAAATTATAAATTATAGGGTAACCTCAAAGAAAAATGATAAACCTTCACATCACAATAAAAAGAGGACAAACACAAATACTCAGCAAATACTAAATCAACAGCAACAAAGGAAATGATAACAGGATTCATAAACATAATGAGCTCAGCACAG
>NW_006938199.1:0-763 GCF_000298275.1 Orycteropus afer afer | reverse complement strand
AAGGGCAATAGAAAAAATCAACAGGACCAGAAGTTTATTTTTTTTTAAAATTAATAAAATTGACAAATGACTGGAAAATTTAACAAAGGAAAAGAGGGAGAGAATAGAAATAACAGGAATGAGAAATGAAATGGGTGAGACATCACAAGAGAACCAACTGAAATAAAAAGGATAATATCAAAATACTATGAAGAACTAACTGTACTCCAAAAAATTTGAAAATCTGGAAGAACTGGACAGATTTCTAGAAACACACCTGTTACCTAAACTAACACAGACTGATGTGGAAAAGTTGAACAGGCCCATAACAAAAGAAGAAATTTAACACGTCATCAAAAAATTCCCAACAAAAAAATCCTGGTCCAGACGATTTCACCGGAAAATTCTACAAAACATTCAGAGAAGAACTGATACCAATCCTACTCAAACTATTCCAAAACATAGAAAAGGATGAAATCCTCCCTAACTCAGTTATGAAGCAAGCATAGCCCTGATACCAAAACCAGGCAAACACATCACTCAAAAGGAGAACTACAGACAAATATCCCTCATGAATATAGAATCAAAAATCTTCAACAAAATCCTCACCAATAGACTGTAACAACATATCAAGAAAATCATTCATTATGACCAAGGGGGGTTCGTATCAGGTATGCAGGTATAGTTCAACATTAGAAAAACAATCAATGTCATCCATCACATAAATAAAACAATGGAGAAGAACCACATGATCATATCAATTGATGCAGAAAAGGCATTTGAT
>NW_006938198.1:1966-2643 GCF_000298275.1 Orycteropus afer afer | reverse complement strand
GTTTCCATCTTTTGGCTATTGTAAATAATGCTGCGATGAACATGGGTGCACATATGTCTGTTCTTGTCATGGCCCTCACTAGGTATATATCACTTAGGATATATACCTAGTAATGGAATGGCTGGGTCAAATGGTATTTCTAATTCCAGCTTTCTAAGGAATCACCATACTGCTTTCCTCAGAGGTTGTATCATTTGCCAATCCCACCAGCATAGTATGAGAGGCCTAATCTCTCTGCATCCTTGCCAGCATTTGTTATTTTTCTGTCTTGTTGAACTTTCCTACTAGTGCTGGGGCAAGATGGTATCTCATTGTTATTTTGATTTGCATCTCTCTAATGGTAATGATCGTGAGCATTTCTTCATATGTTGTTGGCCACCTGAATATACTCCTTGGTGAAGTGTCTATTCATCTCTTCTGCCCATTTTTTAATTGGATTATTTGTCTTTTTGTTACTGAGGTGTTAGAGGTTTCTATAAATTCTAGAGATAAGTCTCTTGTCAGATATGTCATTGCCAAATATTTTTTCCCAATCTGTAGATTCTCTTTTGACTGTTCTGGAGTAGTCTTTGGAAGCACATAAAAATTTAATTTTTAGAAGGTCCCATTCATCTAGTTTCTCTTCTGCTTTTTCTGCATTTTGGGTTATGCTTGATAGTCTATTTATGCCATATATT
>NW_006938198.1:0-462 GCF_000298275.1 Orycteropus afer afer | reverse complement strand
TTTGACTGAGTCCCTTGGGTTTTCTAGGTATAAGATCATATCATCAGCAAATAGGGTTTTCTAGGTATAGGATCATATCATCAGCAAATACCAATTTGGATGCTTTTGATTTTCCTTTCTTGCTTTATGGCCCTGGCTAGGACTTCCAGTACAATGTTGAATAGAAGTGGTGATAGAGGACACCCTTTTCTGGTGCCTGTTCATAAGGGAAATGGTTTTACTCTCTCTACATTAAGAGTAATGTTGTTTGTTGGTTTTGCATAATTAAATATAATTTCTTTATTGGATATTCCTTGTCATCATTTAAACATGTTCAATCCTATTTCATCTTAAAAACAACCCCAGACCTCCCCATTAATCATAGATTCTCTTTTAGTTACTGCTTCTCCCTCTGTTTTCCCAGCTAAGCTTGACTTCATTTTGCCACCACCACCTGTTGACTCACAACTTTTAGTCTGGATT
>NW_006938197.1:0-2395 GCF_000298275.1 Orycteropus afer afer | reverse complement strand
GATTATCTTCTGTGTCTGTATTAATTGGTTTCCCTTTTCTTTGTTGAAAAGGGTCTGTGCAATCCTTCTGCCTAGTCCGCCATCTTGCCCCGCCTCCAAAAAGTATTAATTTTAATCTACTTCCATAGTGATACTGCCTCGGAAACCCAAGGAGGGGCCACTTTGAGTCGGGTCCCCCTCGACAGCACATAACAACAACAACAACAACAACATGATTAATTTTAGTAATATATTGTATTTAACTCATTATATTCCCAATACTGTCATTTCACATGTAATCAATATAAAAAATTGTTAGATATTTTACTTTTTTTTTTTTTAAGATAATTCTTTGCAATCCAGTGTGTATACACTTACAGTACTTTTCAGTTTAGGTTAGCCACATTTCAAATGCCCAGTAGCTGCATGTGACTAAAAACCAAAACCAAACCTACTACCATTGAGTCGATTCTGACTCATAGCTACCCTTGTTGGGTTTCCAAGGCTGTAAATCTTTACAGAAGTAGATTGCTTCCTCTTCCTCCTGTGGAACAGCTGGTGGATTTGAACCACCAACCTTCTGGTGGGCAGCCAAATGCCTTCTTCACTGTGGCATCAGAGCTCCTTACATGTGCCTAGTGGCTACCATACTGGACAGCACAACTTCAGAGCATCCCTAAACTAGTCTGTAGTTCTGGAGGCAATCTGGGCAGGTATGAACCTAAGTGTCCTGTGGAAAGGGAATATAACATTTCATACACTACTTATCAATGATACTTTACTGTCCTATATAAAAGAAACTTAAGTGACTTGAAAGTATACATAAGGTTTCTTTAGTGTAAACTAGAAAAGAAAGGTACAACATGATAGAAGAGTAGATCTTACTACAGTGCAGCCTTTACAAAGATAAAGGGAGAAAGAATGTGTTCAAGTAGTGGCATCTAAGTAGGAAGGGAACTGAGATATGTATGAGAGTAGCTTATGTTTTGTTATAAAGTTTACTGAGAAGAACATTCATGGGTCTTATTACTGACCCATGTAACTTTGGGTCATAACAATATTACCAGTTGCCTTTTAGTGAGTCCTATTCATGCTGACCTGATGTGTGTCAGAGTAGAACTATACTCCATAGAATTTCCAGTAGCTTATTTTTTTAAAGTAGTTTTCCAGGGCTTTCTTCCGGGCCACCTATCTTAGTTAGCTAGTGGTGCTATCACGGAAATAGCACAAATGGGTGGCTTAACAAACAAATTCATTTCCTCACACTTTAGGAGGCCAGAAGTCTGAAATCTGGACAGTGACTCTAGAGGGAGATTTTCTCTCACCCTCAGGTCAGGATCAAGGTCCTTGTTCCTGCCTACTCTGATGATCTTCATGTGGTCTGGCATCTGTCTTCCCTCATTTCTGCTGCTTTTCTTCCTTGCTTAATCTGCTGCTTTTAAATCTAAAACAAAACAAAAGATACACTATACACCCGATACTAATATTGTCTAATTAGCATAACAAACAAAGCCCAATCCCAAATGGGATTATAAACACAAGTATGGGTTTAGGATTTACAACACATGCTTTTGGGGCACACAATTCAATTCATAACATTCCACCCTTTTGCCCCAAAATTCATGGCCTTCCCACATGCAAAACCACATTTACTCTTATCACATCATCCTAAAAATCTTAGTCAGTTCCAAGTCTAAAAGCTCAGCTTCTGACTCCTCTAAATCCATTTGAAAATCTGCAAATAGGGGAGCATTTTCTTTGATCCAGATTATATATTAGAGTTACATCTGATAGAAACTGGTGGAACCCAGGACTGTGACCCTAGACAGCCTTCAAGCCTAGAACTGAAGTCACCCCTGTGGCTCAACTTTCAGCCAAACAGTAGACAGGCCAATAAGGTGAAAAATAACACAAGGGAGGTCGGCACTCCTTAGAACAGTCAAGCACATGAGATCAAAAAGGCAGCATTTGCCCAGGGGATAAAGTTCAGAAGGCAGGAAGGGATAGGAAGGAAAGAAGCGTTGGTAAGCCCAGGGGGGCACTGGGAAGAGCACTTTTACACTGTGGGGACTGCGGTCAGTGTCACAGACCAAAATGTGCATGAATTGTTGAATGTGAAGCCAATTTGCTCTAAAGTTTCACCCAAACACAGTATTAAAACTAAACAAATACAACATTTCATATGGCCCATATATGCCCATACTTAGAATATATGTGATTTGGAGAAGTTAGTCATGAAGAAAAACCTATTTTCCTCTTGGCTTAATTTACATGATGTGTCCCTCTCACAACCCCCAAATATTAAGAGTTGTATATGTCAGAGAAGTTGTTGTTGTTGTTGTTGTTAAGTGCCGTCAAGTCGTTTCCGACTCATAGCGGCCCCATGCACAACAGAACAAAACACTGCCCGATCCCG
>NW_006938196.1:0-1815 GCF_000298275.1 Orycteropus afer afer | reverse complement strand
ATGAGACAAAGTATATGTGAACTGCTGTATGAAAAGTGAATTTACTCTGTAAATCTTCACCCAAATCCTAATAAAAAGAAAAAGAAAAAGAAAAACAGATACACTGGACTTCAGCAAAATTACAAATTTTGTGCATCAAAGGAATTTACCAAGAAAGTGAACAGACGATCTATAGCACAGTCTTTTGCAAATCATTCATCTGTAAGGGTTTAATGTCCAGAACATATAAAGAACTCCTGCAACTGAATAGCAAAAACACAACTCAATTAAAAAATGGGCAAAAGACTTGAGTAGACCAGTTCTCCAAAGATGGTAAGAACATGAAAGGTTGCTTAATATTGTTAGTTATTAATGAAATACAACTGAGAATCACAATGAGATATCATTCAATACCCACTAAGATGAATTGGTGTGGCTACAGAGAAACTAGAAAACACACACACACACAGGAATTGCTGAGAGAAATGTAAAATGAACAGTGCACCCGCTGTGGAAAACAATTTGGCAGCTCCTCAAAAAGTTAAAAATAGAATTACCATAATGATTCAGCTACTCCACTCCTAGGTACATACCCAAATGAAGTAAAAATAGTTATTCAAACAAAAACTTGTACATGAACGTTTGCAGCAGCATTATTCATAGTAGCCAAAAGGTGAAAACAATCCAAGCATCCATAAACAGATGAATGGATAAACAAATTGTGATACATGCACACAAGGGAATATTATTCAGCCATAAATTAAAAAAAAAAAAAAAAAAGGGAATGACGTTCTGACACATGCTGCAACAACCTTTGAAAGCATTATGCTAAGTGAAATAAGCCAGACAGAAAAGGACAAATACACAGACATGCATGAAGTCCACCTTCATGAGATATCTAGATTAGATATATCCATAGAGACAAAAAGTAGAACAGAGGTTATCAAGAGCTGGGGGGGGGGGGTTAATAAGGAGTTCTTACTTAATGGGTACAGAGTTTGGTATGATAAAAAGGTCTGAGAACAGACCATGGGAAGGGTGTACAACACCAGTGAAATGTATACTTGAAGATGGTTAAAACGGAAGCTTTTTGTTATACTACATATATTTCATAATATTATTTTTAAATAAAAATAAGTCACACATGCATGCTCACAACAGCACTATATGTAATAGCCAAAAGGTAGAAACAGCCCAAATGACCATCGTGGATGAATGAACAAAGAAACTAGTACAGCCATACAATAAAACAGTATTCACACATACAAAGTAATGGACCTTCCTCAAAATCATACAAAACACCATGTTTGCTGGTCTGACAGAGGCTGGTAAGACACACACACCCCGAGACTATGAACCTTAGTTGCCTTTCAGGATCTGAACTCACTCCCATAGCTTCCAGCCAAACAACAGACAAGCATTTAGGGTAAACATTAATACCAGGTAGATACACACCTTAGAATGAACAATCATGGGAGAATGACAGGGCAGTCTTTGTACAGTGAGACAGTGCAGGGATCAGTAATGCTAAGAAAGGACCCCTGAAAGAGGTAACTAAAGAGAGGAAGTGGGGAGAGAGCTGTTACACTGTGGGGACTGTAGTCAGTGTCATGAAACAAAATGCATATGAACTGCTGTATGGAAAATGAATTTGCTCTGTAAACTTCCACCCAAATCACAATAAACACTTAAAATACATATATGTATATATCACTTCTGAGAAGCAGATGGAATAAAATGAATGATTAAGGGGGAAAAAAAAATGAACCCTGAAACAGAGAGGCGGGGCAAGATGGCGGACTAGGCAGAAGGATTGCACAGACCCTCTTCAACAAA
>NW_006938195.1:1583-2175 GCF_000298275.1 Orycteropus afer afer | reverse complement strand
AGAAGAATGAAGAAAACCAAAATTCATGGAAACAATTAGTCCTAGTGACTGGTATACCATCCGATCTGCAGCCTATACAGCTATGAGACCAGAAGAACTAGACGGTGTCTGGCTACCACTGTCATCCACTTGAAAGGGGATCTATGTAGGAGATACTTGATAGAGAGGGAGAACAATGTGGAACAAAACTCAAAATCATTTGGAAGGAAAAAGAAAAAGGTGGGGACCAGGTTTGCTGGTCCGAAACAGCCTGGTGGAACCACTGAGACTATTGCCCCTAGCTGCCCTTCTGGTCTAGAATTGAACCCACACCTGTGGTTTTCAGTCAAACAAAAGACAGGTATATGAGTTGAACATTTACCTCAAGTAGATATACTCCTTGGAGAGAACAATCATGGGAGAAAGAAGGGATGGTTATGTACAGGGAGACAGCTCAGGGGGCAGGAGTATATGGAGGGATGGACACAAGGAAGTGCTAACTATGGGGCGGAAGTGGGAGGGGAGTTGTTGCATTGTTGTAAACTGTGGTTAATGACATGAGACAAAGTGTAGGTGAACTGTTGTATGGAAAGTGAATTTTTTCTGTAAATCT
>NW_006938195.1:0-623 GCF_000298275.1 Orycteropus afer afer | reverse complement strand
GGATGCTTCCACATTAGAAAAACAATCAATGTCATTTATCACATAAATAAAACAAAGGAAAAGAACCACATGATCATATCAATCAACGCAGAAAACGTTATCCGATAAATTCCAACACCCATTCTTGATAAAAACTCTGTGCAAAATAGGAATAGAGGGAAATTCCTCAACATAATAAAGGACTTATATGCAAAACCAACAGCCAACATTATTCTCAATGGAGAGAGACTGAAACATTTCCCCTTGTGAGCAGGAACTAGACAAGGATGCCCTCTATCACCACTCCTATTCAATATTAGAAATCCTAGCTAGGGTAATAAGGCAAGAAAGGGAAATCAAAGGCATCCAAATTGGTAAGGAAGAAGTAAAAGTATCCCTATTTGCTGCTGATACGATCCCATACATAGAAAACCGAAGAGACTCAGCAAGAAAACTACTGGAACTAATTGGGAGATTTAGCATAGTGGCAGGATACAAGATTAGCATACAAAAATCAGTTGGATTCCTCTATACCAGAAAAGAGATTGATGAGGAGGTGGGGCAAGATGGCGGACTAGGCAGAAGGATTGCACAGACCCTCTTCAACAAAGAAAAGGGAAACCAATTAATACAGACACAGAAGA
>NW_006938194.1:0-2395 GCF_000298275.1 Orycteropus afer afer | reverse complement strand
GGGAGGGTAACAAGGGAAAGTGTTCAGTGCAGTTCAGTGAGTAAGCACAAGCCCGCCCGTGCTTACCTTGCTCCTGGAGACCCGGTCCCTCTTGGGAAGGTAGCAAGGGAAAGTGTTCAGTGCAGATCAGTGAGTAAGCACAAGCCCGCCCGTGCTTACCTTGCTCCCGGGGACTAAGCACAAACCCGCCCGTGCTTACCTCGCTCCCGGGGACTAAGCACTAAGCACAAGCCCGCCCGTGCTTACCTAGCTCCCGGAGACCCGGTCCCTCTCGGGAGGGTAACAAGGGAAAGTGTTCGGTGCAGATTAGTGAGTAAGCACAAGCCCGCCTTGTTTCAGTACCTATGCTTAACTTTCCATATATTCTGTTCTCCCACGATTGATTGACTGATCACTCCAAGGAGTGTGTCTACCTGATTTACTAGCCAATACTATTAAGTTACTGTATTGTAAAAAATATTTAGTCTCGTAAGTATTTAAAAATACCCATAGAAACTTTCACCTAAAAAAAAAATTGTAAAGAAAAATACTATATAAAATAAAGATTGAATCTCAATATGTGATATAAAAAATGATTATCCTGAGTCAGTACAAAAAGGATAAATTATGTTCTGTGTCTTCTCTGTAATTATTTGTGAAGGCATATAATCCATTTCCCAAATTTTATTATGAAATAAATATTTAAATATTTATCCCAAATAAAACAAATGTTGATATCTTTTTTCTTTTTTAAAAAATAATGAAGATCAGTAAACTCAGAACATGACCAATAAATGCATTAATTCATTTGGCGCATGTTTATCGAGTGCCTTCTGTGGATCAGATAGTGATATCGGTGCTAGGCAAAAGATGTAGGCAATAAAAGCAAGCTAGGAAATATATGGAAAGTTATTCAGCTTTGTAAGTGATCAAAGAATGCAAATTAAATACATTTTTAACTTATCAATAGGGAATATTTGAGGTTAACACTCAGTACTTTTAATGACAGTTCTGCGTTCCTTTATATGCTGCTTTAGTCTTTTTGGAATGTAGTTTATTGGGATACCTAACAATATTCATACATGGGCTAGATCCACTCATGGACTCTAATACAAGGACATAATTTGTGGGAAAAAGATTTACTCACAAATATGTATGTCACCAAACAGATCCCCATTGGGTTTCTGAGGTGAACACATTGCCCCATCTTCCTTCAGAGGAGTGACTGGTGGGTTTGAACTGCCAACCTTCTGGTTAGCAGTCAAACGCCTTAGCCACTGTACCACCAGAGCTGCTGCTGCTTTTTTGTTTTGTTTTGTTTTAATTTTTATTGTGATTTGGGTGAAAGTTTACAGAGCAAATTCATTTGCCACATAGCAGTTAATACACATTTTGTCCATGATATTGACTGTAATTCCCCATAATGCAACAGCTCTCTTCCCATTTCCTCCCCATAGTTACCTCTTCCCTGTGTCCTTCTCTCCCATGTACTCCTGCCATCCCCTGCACCTGTCTCCCTGTGCAAACACTACCCTTCGAATGTTCTCCCACGAGTGATTGATCACTCCAAGGAGTGTGTCTACCTGATGTAAATGTTCAGCCCATATGCCTGTCTATTATGGAGGCCACCGGAGTGAGTTCAATTCCAGACTTGAAGGGTAGCTAAGGGCCATAGTCTCAGTGGTTGCATGAGGCTCTATGAGGCCAACAAACCTGGCCTTTTTTTTTTTTTTTTTTTAATGATTTTGAGTTTTGTTCCACATTGTTCTCCCACTCTATCCAGGATCACTTAACACCAGTCCCCCTCTGAGTGGTTGACAGTGATAACCACCATCAAAGCGTCTTATGTATGTCACAGTGCCTTTTAAATAATAAAGATATTTTGGGAAAAGACTATCTAAGATTAGGGAATGGTTGAATAAACTGTGTTAATGGCTATAGATTACATATTGTACAATTAATATTATGACAATAATATTTCTAAAAAGTATTTTATAACATAATTAATTCCTTGTATGTGATATAAAATGAAAGAAGCAGAGAAAAAACTGTATATGAAATTTGTTTACAATAGCCTAATTTAAGTAACCTATCTCCAAAAATATTGTTCCTTTCTCTAATTTTCATATTCTTTTTTTTTTAATGAGAAAAAACAATAAAAAATTTTAGTTTGTGGCTTGACTGGACTTAATTTGACATTCTCTTATATTTAGTAACTAATGCTAAACTAACTGCTTAAGTAGTTAGTGATTTTAAAGCGTTGCGCTTTATTTATTTATTTATTTATTTTTATTTTTTATTAGGATTTGGGTGAAGATTTAGAGTAAATTCACTTTTCATACAGCAGTTCACATATACTTTGTCTCATGTCATTGACCAAAATTTACAATGCAGCAGCTCCCCTCCCACTTCCTCC
>NW_006938193.1:0-2287 GCF_000298275.1 Orycteropus afer afer | reverse complement strand
ATCCCTTTTATTTCAGTTGGTTCTGTTGTGTGGTGCCCAATTTGTTCCTATTCATGTTATTTTTATTCTCTCCCTCTTTTCTATTGTTAAATTCACCAATGGTTTGTCAATTTTATTAATCTTTTCAAAGAACCAGCATCTAGTCTTGCTGATTTTTTCTATTATATTTCTATTTTCTGTTTCACTTATTTCTGCTGGAATCATTATTATTTCTTTTCTTCTGGTAACTGTAAGCTTTTTTGCTGCTCTTTCTCTAATTGTTGGAGATGATGGGTTAAGGTGTTAATTTTGGCTCTTTCTTCTTTTTGGATGTGTGCATTTATTGCTATAAATTGGCCTCTGATCACTGCTTTTGCTGTGTCCCAAACATTTTGGTATGGTCTGTTTTCATTCTCTTTTGATTCAAGGGATTTTTTAATTTAATTTTTTATTTCTTCTATTACCCAGTAATATATCAGACAATACTTCCCTGCTATTCATAAGGTTTTCACTGGCCAATCCATTGAGAAGTGGATGGCCCCTTCCTTCTTCTGAGTCTTTCTTAGTCTAGAAGCTCCACTGAAACCACTCAACCATGCATAACCCTGTTAGCACTTGAAACACTGGTGGCATAGCCTCCAGCCTCACAGCAACACACAAGCCACCACAGTATGACAAGCTAACAGACAAGTTCATCTCCCTTCTTTGTTCTTAACCACTCTGCTCACTTCCAGACCTCCTTAGATGTCCCGGCCTGCCACCAGCTCCCATTTCCTTTCCCTGGCCTCTCCCAGCTCTTCCAGCCCACCACCAGCTCTAGCTTCCTTTACCTGGCTTCCCCTAGCTGTTCTAGGAAGCTGGGCTATATGGAATATAACATGGCATCAGGATTGGAGGAAGATTCATTAACAACCTGAAATATGCAGACAACACAACTTTGCTTGCTGAAAGTGAGGAAGACTTGAAGCACTTACTGATGAAGATTGAACACTATAGTCTGCAGTATGGATTGCACCTCTATATAAAGAAAATAGAAATCCTCACAACTGGACCAATGAGTAGCATCATGATAAATGGAGAAAATATTAAACTTGTCAAAGACATCATATTACTTGGTTCTACAATGGAAGCAGCAG
The DNA here is from genome assembly GCF_000298275.1 of Orycteropus afer afer. Taxonomy (NCBI): domain Eukaryota; kingdom Metazoa; phylum Chordata; class Mammalia; order Tubulidentata; family Orycteropodidae; genus Orycteropus; species Orycteropus afer. Next base: position 1,172 of record NW_006938193.1, on the reverse strand, counting down.
TCAAGCCATCAGATGGCGTAAAGCATTTGGTAAATCTGTTGCAAAACACCTCTTTCAAGTGCTGAAGAGAAAAGATGTCTCCTTGAAGACTAAGGTGTGCCTAACCCAAGTCATGGTATTTTAAATTGCCTCATATCCATGTCAGAGCTGGCCAATTAATAAGGAAGACAAAAGAAGAGTTGATGCTTTTGAGTTGTGGTATTGGGAAACTATACTGAGAGTACCACAGACTGCTAACTAACAAATCTGTCCTGGAAGAGGTGTAGCCAGAATGCTCCTTGGAAGCGAAAATGGCCAGACTTTGCTTATCTATTTTGGTCATGTTGTCAGAAGGGGGACCATCCCCTGGAGAACGATATGCTTGGTAAAGTGGAGAGTCAACAAGAAAGGAGGAGGCCCTCAACAAGATAGATTGACACAGTGGCTACAATGATGGGCTCAGGTATAACAAGGATCATGGGTCTGGCACAGGACTGCGAAGTGTTTCCTTCATTGGACATAGGGTCACTATGAGTTGGAGATGACTTGATGGCACCTACAAACTACAACAACAGCAACTATTATCCAGTTGTTTTTTAAGCATGATGTTATTCAGTTTCCATGTGTTTGCACTTTTTCCATTGCTGTTGATTTCTAATTTTATAGTATGGTGATCTGAGAAGATTCTTTGCAGTATTTCAATGTTTATTAAATGTATTAAGGCTTGCTTTGCAGTTCAAACCCACCAATCACCCCTCGGAAGGAAGACTGGGCAATCTACTTCCAAGGCGATACAGCCTTGGAAACCCAAGGGGTGTCACTATGGGTCAGATCTGACTCAACAGCAGTGAGTTGAATTACAGCATAACATAAGGTCTATCATGGAGAATGTTTTATGTGCACTGGGAAAGAATGTATATTGTGCTGTTTTTGGGTGAAGTACTCTGTAGATACCTAGAATGGTTTGTATTGTTTAGTTCTTTTGTGTCTTTGTTGAGTTTCTTTCCAGCTGTTTTTTCAATGAAAGCAGTTTATTAAATAAAGTATCCTACTATGACAGTCTGGCCAACTGACTGGAAGAGATCCATATTTGTGCCCATTCCAAAGAAAGGTGATCCCACAGAAATTATAGAACAATATCATTAATATCACATGCAAGTAAGATCTTACTGAAGATAATTCAGAAACGTTTG
>NW_006938192.1:1525-2296 GCF_000298275.1 Orycteropus afer afer | reverse complement strand
TATTGCGGACTCAGTGTTGGTCTCTGCTGCTGGCAGACTGGGCACTCAGCATGGTGGTAGCCAAATCAGCCTTGGTAAACGGGAGTCCATGTTGCCGAGCCCATGCATAACCTCCATCCCTGCCACGATGGCCACGTTGTTCATGAGCCCATTGAGCAATGACGGGAGTAGCTGGGGAAAATGGACGGCTGGTTTCCACTGAACGTGTCATCCTATCCACCTGATTGTTAAAGTCCTCCTCTGCTGAGGTCACTTTTTGGTTCACATGAGACACAAATACCTTTACTTCTTTGGCCCATTTGGGTTCCCCATACATCCTTATCACCAATCTTCCAATCATGCTGGTCTTCTCTACCAATTAATGCCCCAAGGCAACCCACTCCGCCAAGAAGCCGTCTACCCAATGGCACCCGGCTTTCTCCTCCGTGGGCTGGTAAGGCTGCCGCTGTCTCATGCCAGTTCTTTTGGCTCTGCTCCTGCCATCTCTCATGCTGGTCTCTGGGCTCTGCTCCTGCCATCTCTCATGCCGGTCTCTTGCCGTCTGTCCTGCCGTCTGTCATGCCATATGCTGGGGTCTCTCTGCCAGGGTCTCAGGTCAAGGACACACTTCACTCCTGTTTCCACATCTTAGGTATCTGTCAGAGCAGCACCCCAATCTCTTGGTACCAAATTCTGTTCTGGTTACCTAGTGCTGCTCTGACAAGAATATACTACAAATGGGATGGCCTTAACAAATAGGAGTTTATTCTTACAATTTGGAGGCTTTAGGTC
>NW_006938192.1:0-1145 GCF_000298275.1 Orycteropus afer afer | reverse complement strand
ACACGGCTATATGCAAGGTCCAAGTGTGCCATAGGCTACAGACCATTCTCAAAGCTTCTCCTTATATACAGGAAGCAGACCACATACCCAAAGGCAGCTACTCAGCTGCTTGTGGTAGATCCCACCATGGAGTTGATTGCCAGTCTCATCATGGGGATTAAATACCACCAGCTGGCCAGCCACTCAACCAGGCCCAGACAAGGTGACATAAACATAATCACCACAATTCCACCCCTTGTCAACTTGGCACCTGTACAGATCTTCAATGGGTGGTATCTGTACAGGTCTCCTCACCCCCTTGGCCTGGCAGGCCCCATTCCTCTCCCTCTTGGTCATGGCAGCCCCGCCCCCTCACTCTTGGGCAGCAGCTATGGCTCCATCCCACTGGCTCACAGAAACGAGCAGCCCCACACTCCAGAACCAAGTTGGTGAAGGCCTGGCTCTTTGAAACCTACGGGGCTGTGGTCGTTCCACCCCCAAAGGCTGAGGCAGCTCTGCTTCCATTTCCTTGGTCTCCGCTTCTGCCAATTAATGCCCGAGGGCAACCCATTCTGCCAGGAATCTTCTTGCCCCAAAGGACATTTAGCTTTCTTGCTCCATGGGCCGGCCAACCTGCTACTCCATGAGCCGCAGGGACCCAGGTATGGGTGGTATGAGAGGTTTCCAACAGGGAGACAAACTTGTCTGTCGGTTTAACCTACTGTGGTAATGTGTTGATGTGAGTTTTGAGGCTGAGCCACTCGTGTTTTAAACCTAGTAGGATGCACATGGTGCACAAGTATCAGCCCAGCTTACAGACTGAGACAGACTAGGAAGAAGGAAGAGGCCAGCCACTTCTCAAAGAATTGGCCAGGGAAAACCTTATGAATAGCAAAGAAACACCATCTGATACATTACCATGCAACTTTATGATTAGTCCGGTTAGGTTAGAAGGCTCTCAAAATAGGACTAAGAAAGAGCTGCTTCATCAGAGCAAACCCAGACTTACTCATATGGCTAAAGTAAAGCTTCCGAGACCTCCATTTGCTGATGTGGCACCACTCAAATTGAGGAGAAACAGCTGCAGACATCCATTAATCATTGGAACACGGAATGTACGAAGTATGAATCTAGGAAAATTGGAAGTTGTCAAAAAGGAAATGGAA
>NW_006938191.1:1558-2376 GCF_000298275.1 Orycteropus afer afer | reverse complement strand
CTACAAACCAAAAAGAAGGAAAATACTGTGTAGTTACAGAACTTCTAAATGGTGAGGAAGTCAAGAGAGTTGCAAGATAGAATGGACTGTTCTAAACTCAGAAAGAAAATGATAAATTACAGGGTAACCTCAAAGAAAAATGATAAACCTTCACATCACAATAAAGGACAAGTACAAATATTCAGCAAATACTAAAACAACAGCAACAAAGAAAATGGTAACATGATTCATAAACATAATGAGCTCAGCACAGAAAATAATATGGAACAAACAAACCAGGGACACCATGAAAAGACACATAACAAAATGACAGCAACCAATTCGTACCTGTCGATAATTACACTGAATGTTAATGGATTAAATGCACTACTCAAGAGACAGAGAGATGCAGATTGGATAAGAAAACAAAACCCATCAATATGCTGTCTATAAGAGACACCCCTTAGAGACAAAGACAAAAATAGACTAAAAATCAAAGGTTGGAAAAAGATACATCAAGCAAATGGCAACCGTAAAAGAACAGGGTGGCAATATTAATTCCTGATTAAATTGACTTTAAGACAAAAACCACCGTACAAGACAAAGAAGGACATTATATAATGATTAAAGGATCAATTGAACAAGAAGATATAACCATAATAAATATCTGTGGATCCAATTAAAGGACCCCAAAATACATAAATCAGACTTTAAAAGAGTTGAAAAGCCAAATAGATGACTCCACAGTCATAGTGGGAGACTTTAAAACACCACTGTCTTTGAAAGATAGAACAACTGGAAAGAAACTCAACAAAGATGCAGAAGAGCTAAACAATACA
>NW_006938191.1:0-606 GCF_000298275.1 Orycteropus afer afer | reverse complement strand
AGAATACAAATAACATGAATAAGAAATGAAATGGGTGACATCACAACAGAGCCAACTGAAATAAAAAGGATAATATCAGGATACTATGAAGAACTATACTCCAAAAAATTTAAAAATCTGGAAGAAATGGACAGATTTCTAGAAACACACTACTTACCTAAACTAACACAGACTGAAGAGGAAAAGCTGAACAGATCCATAAGAAAAGAAGAAATTGAACAGGTCATTAAAAAATTACCAACCAAAAAATTCCTGGCCCAGACGGTTTCACTGGAGAATTCTACCAAACATTCAGAGAAGAGCTGACACCAATCCTACGCAAACTATTCCAAAACATAGAAAAGGATGGAATCCTCCCAAATTCACTTCATGAAGCAAGCATAACCTTGATACCAAACCAGGCAAAGACATCACTCAAAAGGAAAACTACAGACCAATATCCCTCATGGATATAGATAGAAAAATCTTCAACAAAATCCTAACCAATAGACTCCAACAACATGTCAAGAAAATGTTGAACAACATTAGAAAAACAATCAATGTCATCCACCACATAAATAAAACAAAGGAGAAGAACCACAAGATAATATCAATTGATGCAGAAAA
>NW_006938190.1:2198-3059 GCF_000298275.1 Orycteropus afer afer | reverse complement strand
GCTATCAAATTAGAAATCAACAATAGGAAGATCAACAGGAAAACAATAAATACATGGAAACTGAACAGTACCCTCGTAGAGAAAGACTGGGTAAGAGAAGAAATAAAAATAGAAATTCAAAAATTCCTTGAATTAAAAGAGAATGAAAGCACAACATACCAAAATCTTTGGGACACAAAAAAAGCAGTGATCAGAGGCCAATTTGTAGCAATACATGCACACATCAAAAAAGAAGAAAGAGCCAAAATCAACACTTTAAACTAACATCTCCAACAGTTAGAAAAAGAACAGAGAGAAAAGCCTACAGTCACCAGAAGAAAGGAAATAATCAAGATTTGAGCAGAAATCAATGAAACAAAAAATAGAAGGGCAATAGAAAAAAAAAATCAACAAGACCACAAGCTGATTTTTTGAAAAGATCAATAAAATTCACAAACCACTGGCAAATTTAAAAAAAGGAAAAGAGGGAGAGGATACAAATAGCACTAGTAAGAAACTAAATGGGTGACTACGCAACAGAACCAACTGAAATCAAAAGGATAATATCAGGACACTCTGAAGAACTGTGCTCCAACATTTGATAAATCTGGAAGAAATGGACAGATTTCTAGAAACACACCATTTACTTAAACTAACACAGACTGATGTGGAAAAAAGGCCCATCACAAAAGAAGAAATTGAACAGGTCATCCAAAAATTACCAACTAAAAAAAGTCCTGGCCCAGATGGTTTCACTGGAGACTTCTACCAAACATTCAGAGAAGAGCTGATACCAATCCTACTCAAACTATTCCAAAACATAGAAAAGGATGGAATTCTCCCTAACTCATTTTATGAAGCAAGCATAACCTTGATACCAAA
>NW_006938190.1:0-613 GCF_000298275.1 Orycteropus afer afer | reverse complement strand
TCCCTATTTGCTGATGATATGATCCTATACCTAGAAAACCCAAGAGACTCAGTAAAAATCTACTGGAACTAATTGAAAGATTTGGCATCGTGGCAAAATATAAGATCAACATCTAAAAATCAGTTGGATTCCTCTACATCAGCAAAGAGATTTCTGAAGAAGGAATAAGGAATTCAATATCGTTCACAATAGCTACTAAAAAAATAAAATAATTGGGAATAAATCTTACCAGGGACACAAAAGACCTGTACAAATAAAACTATAAATAACTACTTCAAGAAACCATAAGAGATCTACAGAAATGGAAGAACATCCCATGCTTGTGGATAGGAAGATTGAACACTGTGAAAATGTCAATTCTACCCAAAGCAATCTATACATTCGATGCAATCCCAATCCAGATCCCATCAGCATACTTTAGGGATATGGAAAAACCAATCACTAAATTTATATGGAAAGGAAAGAGACCTCGGATGAGCAAAGCACTATTGAAGAAGAAGAACAAAGTAGGAGGTCTCACACTGCCAGATCTCAAAACCTCCTATACAGCCACAGTAGTCAATACTGTCTGGTATTTGTTTAATGACAGATACCTAGACCAATGGAATAGAAT
>NW_006938189.1:1533-2143 GCF_000298275.1 Orycteropus afer afer | reverse complement strand
GTGGGGCTGGTGCGGGATCGGGCAGTGTTTCGTTCTGCTGTGCATGGGGTCGCTATGAGTCAGAAACGACTAGACGGCACTTAACAACAACAACAACAACAATTAACACTTCTTAAGAAACTGATAATCAGGTAGCTACAAATAATTATATAAAGTTGATAAAAGTAATGATCAAGATAAGGATATAAATTAGAAAAACAAGGGAGTTCTGGTAAGATGGCGGAATAGGCAGAATGACTGCACAGACCCTCTTCAACAAATTTAACACAGATACAGAAGATAATCCTGGAGCCCTGAGCTTTGAAGGGAAGGATATAGAAGTAGACTAAACTCTAACTGGTAGAAGAATTTGCATGAAAACACCAAAAAAGGAGACATACGGAGCTGTGGTCTGGCAGCGATCCTGGTGACACAGACAGCTTGGATATTGCCAAATGGTGTTAAGACCTAAGAATTAACCTAAAAATCAGCCCTGCTAGCAAGGACTGCATGGAGGACTGCACTGGTGACTGGTGAATAAAAGGGGAAGCAGCGAAGAGGAAGGCGGGCTGAGCTGTGGATTTTGCCTGTTCGGAGGGTGCAGCTGTTTTGAATATTTACAAGCAGTTCG
>NW_006938189.1:0-713 GCF_000298275.1 Orycteropus afer afer | reverse complement strand
CATGGGGAATAACTACCACCAGCTGCCCAGCCACTCAACCAGGCCCAGCCAAGTTGACACACAAACATAACCACCACAATTCCACCCCTTGTCAAGTTGGCACCTTTACAGATCTTCAGTGGGTGGTATCTGTACAGGTCTTCACTATTGGGTGGCTCCAGTCCCCTAGTTCCTGAATGGCGACCTCACCCCTGGTGGCCCCGTTCCTTTCCCCCTTGGGCATGGCAGCCCTGCCCCATCACTCTTGGGCAGTGGCTATGGCTCCATCCCACTGGCTCACATGAACGAGCAGCCCCACACTCCAGAACCAAGTTAGTGAAGGCCTGGCTCTTTGAAATCTAGGGGGTTGTGGTAGTTCCACCCCCCAAAGGCTATGGTCATACTCTTTCAGGCTGAGGTAGCTCTGCTTCCATTTCCTTGGTCTCTCTTCTTCTGCCACTTAATGCCCACGGTCAACCCACTCTGCCAGAAATCTTCCTGCCCCCAAAAAAAGCACTCGGCTTTCTTGCCCCGTGGGCCAGCCAACCTGCTACCCTATCTCATGCTGGTCTCTTCCACCAATTAATGTTTGAAGGCTACCCATTCCACCAGGAAGCCGCCTATCCAGTCGTACCCAGCTTTCTCCTCCGTGGGCTGGTAAGCCTGTTGCTGTTTAGTGCCAGTCTCTGGGCTCTGCTCCAGGGTTACAGGTGAGGAGAGACAACTCAGGGATG
>NW_006938188.1:0-2396 GCF_000298275.1 Orycteropus afer afer | reverse complement strand
GTGCCTGGCTACTCTGTTGACTGCTCTGGAAGGGTTCACAATAAGAAGTCCCAGACAGAATGGGGGAATATGTGCAGCCAACCCCAAAATCATAAAAAGACCAGGCTTAATGATCTGTTCAAGGACTGGCAAAATCCTCAAGACTATGGCCCTTCAAGCTAGGAACTGAATTAAACCCCCCTGACTCAAGTGTCAGCCAAGTGATAGGCCTATAAGGTGATCCATAATTATCAGGAAGGTATGCACTCATTAGAACAATCAATCATATGAGATCAAGAAGACAGCTATGCCCAGGGATGAGCTAGGAAAGCGGGAGGGGATGAGAAGGAAGAACAAAGGGAAGAATCAGAGAAGGAGGGAAGTGGGGAAAATGTTACAGTGTGGGGATTGTAGTAAATGTCCCAAAACAGAATGTATATGGATTGTTGAATGGAAAACCAATTACTCTGTAAACTTTCACCCAAATCACAATAAAAAAATAAGCATTATTAAATATAAGAAAAATGATTACAAATACATAAATAAATAAGATAAAGCATATCAATCAAAACTGCATTCTTACTATAGTTCTTGTCTCATTTAGTAAAATCATCATTCAACTAGCTGCACAAGCCAGATAGCTGTAATTCATTCTCAAATGTTTTTCTTTATTTGCTACTGCTAGGAAGGAAGGTTGGGCAATCCTACTTCTGTAGTGATACTGCCTTGGAAACCCAAGGAGGGGTCTCTATGAGTTGGGGCCAACTCGACGGCAAACAACAACAACAGCAGCATACACACATATACATATAGGCATATATACACCATATAGATATATATTTATATGTTGTGTGACATGTTTTTAGATATATATGAGTGAAGATGATACTATATTCTGTTAGAGATTAAATGTATACCTGAAATGGTATTATTTAAATATTAATTATCCCTGTTCTCTTGCTTTTCCTTAATCTGGCAAACTCTTTGTCATATTTTAAAACTACCTACTTTAAACAGCAGTCCAGAAATCAAACGACTTACTGCATTGGCCAAATCTGCTGTAAAAGTGTTAAAGAGCAAAGATGTCACTTTGAAGACTAAGGTATACCTGACCCAAGCCATTGTCTTTTCAGTAGCCTCACATGCATGTCAAAGATGGACAATGAGTAAGGAAGACTGCAGAAGAATTGATGCATTTGCATTGTGTTGATGGTGAAGAATATTGAATATTATGAAAGATTTCATTTTATATGGATCCACAATCAAAGATGTCACTTTCAGGACTAAAGTGTACCTGACCCAAGCCATGGTATTTTCAATCCCATGTGAAAGCTGGACAATGAATAAGGAAGACTGAAGAAGAATTCATGCCTTTGAATTATGGTGTTCATGAAGAACATTAAACATAGCATGGACTACCAGAATAATGAGTAAGTCTCTCTCGGAAGAAGTGTAGCCAGAATGCTCCTTGGAAGCAAGGATGGAGAGACTGCGTCTCATGTACTTTGGACACATGTTTAGAAGGGACCAGTCCCTGAAGAAGAACTTCATGCTGGTAAAGTAGACGGTCAGCAAAAAAGAGGAAGACCCCCCATGAGCTGGGTTAGCACAGTGGTGGGAACAATGGGCTCGAATGTAGCTACAACTGTGAACATGACACAGGACCAGGCAGTGTTTCACTCTGTTGTGTGTAGGGTTGCCCTGGATCAGAACTGATACAGTGGTACCTAGTAACAACAAAGATAGATACATAGATAGACAGACAGATAGATAGGTAGGTAGGTAGGTGGTATATAGATAGATAGATGGTATATAAACAGATGTATCTACAGAGAGAGAGAGAGAGATCTCCAGCAACTAAATATAAAAAGAGGAAAAAACTTTGAAAATGGCAGTCTTCAATAGACATTTTACAGAGGAAGGTATATGAATGTCCAATATATAAACATTCATCATAAAGAAAATGCACACTAAAACTACAATGAGATACACACTACACTACACACTGCCTCACACTACAGTGTCTCAAATGAAAAGTCTGACATAATTAAGTGCTAAGAAGAAGACGAAACATCTCTACTCTCATCCACCACTGGTAGGAGGGCCCAGTGGTGCAACCACTTGGAGAACTGTTTGATAGTTTATTATAAGTTAAACATACACTTACCGTACAGCCCAACAATTCCATCCCTCAAAAGAACAAGAAACATGTTCACAAAAAGACATATATGAATATTCATAACAGCCCCACACTGCCACACTGATACCAGCCCAGCTGTCTATCAGCAGGTGAACGGGTAAACAAAAGATAGTTCGTTTTGAAATTAGACGGTTATTTATTTTCTTCTCACACTTTGGGTTCCTTCAGATGTAGAGTCTATCAATGCAATCTAATCTCCCTGATAACCTAGACTTCT
>NW_006938187.1:1952-2863 GCF_000298275.1 Orycteropus afer afer | reverse complement strand
TCTGCCCATTTTTTAATTGGATTGTTTGTCTTTTTCTGTCTTGTTAAACTTTGCTACTAGTGCTGGAGCAAGATGGTATCTCATTTTTGTTTTGATTTGCATCTCTCTAATAGCTAATGATGGTGAGTATTTCTTCATATGTTTGTTGGCCGCTTGAATATCCTCCTTGGTGAAGTGTCTATTCGTGTCTTCTGCCTACTTTTAATTGGATTGTTCGTTTTTTTGTTATTGAGGTGTTGGAGTTTTCTATAAATTCTAGAGATAAATCCTGTGTCAGATAAGACATTGCAGAATATTTTTTCCCAATCTGTAGGTTCTCTTTTGACTCTTTTGGAGAAGTCTTTGGAAGCACATAAAAATTTGATTTTTAGGAGGTCCTAATCATCTGGTTTCTCTTCTGCTGTTTGTGCATTTTGGATTATGGTTGATAGTCTATTTGTGCCTTATACTAGGGCCCCTAAATTTGCCCCTAGTTTTTCCTTGAGGAAGTGTATAGTTTTAGGTTTCACATTTAAGTCTTTGATCCATCTGGAGTTTGTTTTGTGTATGGTGTGAGGTACAGTACATCTTGTTTCATTCTTCTGCAAATGGATCTCCAGTTTTGCCAGCGCCATTTATTAAACAAACATTCTCTTCCCCATTTAATGGATTTAGGCCCTTTGTCAAAGATCAGCTGGCCATAGGTCGATGGATCTATTTCTGGGTTCTCAATTCTATTCCTTTGGTCTATGTTTCTGTCATTATACCAGTACCAGGCAGTTTTGACTACTGTGGATGTGTAGTAGGTTTTGAGATCCGGCAGTTTGAGTCCTCCTACTTTGTTCTTCTTCAGTAGTGCTTTGCTTATCCGAGGTCTCTTTCCTTTCCATATAAAGTTAGTGATTGGTTTTTCCATATCCTTAAAGAATGTT
>NW_006938187.1:0-447 GCF_000298275.1 Orycteropus afer afer | reverse complement strand
CCTGGTTGTGGTATCAAGGTTAATGCTTGCTTCATAAAATGAGTTAGGGAGGATTCCTTTCATTTCTATGTTTTGGAATAATTTGAGTAGGATTGGTATCAGTTCTTCTCTGAATGTTCGGTAGAATTCTCCGGTGAAACTGTTTGGGCCAGTACTTTTTTTAGTTAGTAATTTTTTAATGAACTTTTCAATTTCTTCTTTTGTTATGGACCTGTTCAACTTTGTACATCAGTCTGTGTTAGTTTCGGTAAATGGTGTGTTTCTAGAAATCTGTCCATTTCTTCCAGATTTTCAAATTTGTTGGAGTACAGTTCTTCATTGTTGTTGTTGTTGTTATGTGCCGTCGAGTCAACCCCAACTCATAGCGACCCCTCCTTGGGTTTCTGAGGCAGTATCACTACGGAAGTAGGATTGCCCAACCTTCCTTCCAAGGAGTGGCTGGTGGGT
>NW_006938186.1:1456-2186 GCF_000298275.1 Orycteropus afer afer | reverse complement strand
AGGTGTGGGTGTACTTGTATCTTATGAGGACTGTTGTTGTCTCCCAGTCAGTTAGGCAAAAATTACAATTGAATAACCATCAAAAAAACTATATGCACATGGACAAGAAATACACCCTGAAATCACAAAGGAAAAGTAACCCAAAAGAAGAACAAGTGGGGGGGAGAAGAAGAAAACAGATAAATCTGCAATATCCGGTGATAGGTTACTGAGAGTAAAAAGGTAGAGAAGGAGAATAATGAATAAAGAAAACAGACAAAGAAACAAACCAACAATACAAAAGAAAATAAAAGCAAAAACAGAACAAAACAAAACAATAAAAACAAAACAAAACAAAAAGGGACAGGGTTAACCACAGGAGAAAAAAGAGGAAAAAAAAAAAAAAAAGGAAGGTATAGACTAGGAACTCTTCAGACATGCAGTGCACTTCTGGAAAGTTGTTGGGTTACTGGAAAGCAGAACCTCTTCTTAAGTCCCTGGAATGTGGGAAAGCGCTGTCTCTTTAGGTTGTCACTAGCTGCTGGTTATGTGTTGATTTGTTTTTTCTTGGTTTTATGGTTTAATATTTTGAAAAGGTGAAGCTGATGGTTTTTTTGTTTGTTTTTTGGTTCTTTTATTCATGCAAGTGTGTTGGGCCACTCTGCTATTTCCTTTGTGGTGGAAGAATCGCTGTGTGTAGTGTGGATATGTGTTTCTGTTTGTGGTAAAGAGGGTTTAGAGTTTGAAGTGG
>NW_006938186.1:0-446 GCF_000298275.1 Orycteropus afer afer | reverse complement strand
TTAATATTTTACTGTGTTTTCAAAGAAAGTTGACACAGAAGATTAATTTCCCATTTCACAATTACTACACAATTTTTTTAGTGACATTGGTTACATTTTTCATAATGTGTCAATATTCCCTTTAATACATTCTGCTTGTTCCCTTCCCAGTACTCTAGTTTCCCCACCTCCCTTATCTTCTCATCTTTGCTTTAGAGGGATTACTGACCTTTTGGTATATTATTTTACTGGCACACCAACCTCATAGGGAGTATCCTTTATTTGTATGTCAATCTATTATTTCACTAAATGGTAACCTCAGGGGAGAGTTTTAGTTCAAAGTTGGTTGAAAGCAATAGGCTCAAGTAGTCCTCCAGTCACACCTGGACCAGAATCTCTGGGCTTTTTAGAAATTTAAGTTCTGTTTCACATTTTTCTGCCATTCTATCAGGATCTGACTATTGTGG
>NW_006938185.1:2840-3304 GCF_000298275.1 Orycteropus afer afer | reverse complement strand
CAACTATGCCAGTTGTGACAGTAGCCCAATGCAAAAATACACGTCAGAAGCCACGTCGCAAACAGCAAGATAATGTTCAACATGTTGGACCCGACAGTGAGGGAGACCACACAGCAGCGAATCGACCACTGTCAGTTGATTTATTGGCACCTATTGGAGAGTCAGCTGGTAAGGAGGATACGCTTCCTTGTCCAGATTCTGAAAAAAATGGAGATCACCCTGGTGCCAGGGAATGGATCCTCAAAGAACATCAGAATTCCAGGGTGCACCCTATCCACCACTGACAGTTCCATCCATGATGCCTGGTGGACAGCCACATTGAGGGATGGGTGTTCATCCTGTTCTAACACAAGAAGCTAATGGAGTACTCACTGGTGATGGATTGTTCTACTCTCCTTTTCTAAATGGAGGTTCTTACACCTCGTGTTTTATAATAGCTTGGATAGGGTTTATGGATTTTAACC
>NW_006938185.1:0-705 GCF_000298275.1 Orycteropus afer afer | reverse complement strand
TATGTTGAGATGTTATCCATACTGCAGACTGTATTCTTCAACCTTCATCAGTAGGTGCCTTAAGTCATCCTCACTTTCAGCAAGCAAAGTTGTATGGCCTGCATATCTCAGGTTGTTAATGATTCTTCCTCCAATCTTGATACCACGTCTTTCTTCATATATGTCCAGGTGTAGGATGTGAGAATTGGAAGGGCTCAAGCAGCAGACAATATATGGAAACTTAGGAGCTGGGAGAGGCTTGAAGAACTCCCAGAGGTGGGTAACTAGGAGTCAGGAGGGGTCCTCAGGCAATACTGATGTGGTGAGTGTGGAGGTGTAAGGGGTCGACTGAATATGGGAATTGAGATGATCCAAGGTGTTAGGACACCACCAGCAGGTGTGGGAATGAGGATATGGGAGGGTAAGGAGGCATAAGTGAGGAGGGTGTAGATGTGCTGAGGAGGCACGACCCACAAAAGGCACAGTTTTAGGTGACAGTGGAAGAGGAGGAACCCATGAGTGCACACTTCTGAGAAATGAGGGTGGCAAGGGCCCCAAAGCTACCCAGGACTCAGGAGTCAGGAGGAGGTAGGTCAGTAGAAGGCATATGTATAGGGAGTGAGTAGGTGGTAAAGGTCATTGGAAGGCCAGTTGTGGTTGCTATGGAGTTGGGGGGAGATAGGAAGCAGTCCAGCTGTGGAATGTGAGAAGGCAAGGCTGGCCAGG
>NW_006938184.1:0-2397 GCF_000298275.1 Orycteropus afer afer | reverse complement strand
ATTATTTTCTGTGTCTGTGTTAATTGGTTTCCCTTTTCTTTGTTGAAGAGCGTCTGTGCAGTCCTTCTGCCTAGTCCGCCATCTTGCCAGAAAATTCAGGACTGGAAGTTTTTAACAGTGTTAAATAGAATGGGCGATGCTAGCAGATGTCAGTGTAGTGGGTCTGGCTTGCATGTGCTCTGACTTTGACAAAGTGGAAAATATCAGAGCACAGCACCCATGACAGAGAAGGGCAAGGTCTATCTTATGAAATGCGTGCTCCCATTTATGTGTGAGAAAGGGACATAGATAAACAGAGGGGACTGGGTAGTGATGGACTATGTGGCTCAAGCTCAAGGATTTTACTAGTTTGTTAATGAGTCTTCCTCCAATCCTGATGCCATGTTCCTCATCATATAGTCAAGCTTCTCTGATTATTTATTAAGCATAGAGATTGAATAAGTATGATGAAACGATGCATCCCTGACACATACCTTTGCTGATTTTAAACCATGCAGTATCCTCTTGGATATGTATGGTCTGTGTACAGGTTCCTCATAAGCACAATTACATGTTCTGGAATTCCCATTCTTCTCAATGTTATCCATAATTTATTATGATCCATACAGCTGAATGCCTTTGCATATCAATAAAACACAAGTAAACATATTTCTGGTATTCTCTGCTTTCAGCCAAGATCCATTTGACACCACAACGATACCCCTTGTTCCATGTCCTCATCTGAATCCAGCATGAGGTACATCACCCAGAGATTGAACCTGGGTCTCCTGCATGGAAGATGAGAATTCTACCACTGAACCACCACTGTCTCTGTTGGAGACCCCAGTAGCTGTTGTTGTGGTTGTTAGGTGCTGTAGAGTCTTTTCCGACTCATAGCGACCCCATGCACAGCAGAACGAAACACCGCCCAATCCCACACCAGCTCCATGATCCTTGCTCTACTTGAGCCCATTGTCATAGCCACCATGTCAATCCATCTTGTCGAAGGCCTTCCCCTCTTTTGTCCACCCTCCCCCCTACCAAGCATGACATCCTTCTCCAGGGAATGGTCCTGTCTGGCAACATGACCAAAATAGGTGAGACGAAGTCTGGCCATCCTAGCTTCCAAGGAGCATCTCGGCGGCACTCCCTCCAGGACAGACCTGATAGTTCTTTTAGCAGTCCATGGTACTTTCAGTAGCTGTCAGGTCCATAAAACAGAAAAGCAACAGTGTTGCCCTATAAACTGAGCTTGGGAAACCCTGAGACACTAAGTCACCTCCATTTCTCTACCCAGTATGCCCCCCAACATAAATGTGCTAATGGGTACCTGTCTCTCCTGGGAAGAAGCCAGTACAGATCACACAGGTGTGGCCCAGCAATGGTGCTGCTACTTTAAACAACAGTTAATGGGATGCAAGCCTAGCTTGGACAGATGATCTGCGTTTGCTTTTTTGAGAAGCCAAAATGTAAGCTTTTACCTCTAGACAAAATATCTCAATGTGGAAGTAGAGGCATGGCGGCCATCAGGATTCTTGGTGGCAGCAGGGATGACTGACTTTTCCTGGTTAAAATAGAAGCAGTCTCAGCTGGAAGGTCCCATGGGATGCTCACAGAAGGTGTCGTGCCTGGCTTGGAGGCTGTGCAGGAGCTGGTCTTGTATGCCAGCCAGAGCAGAAGTGGCTGGAAGCCCCATCAGGACTATCTCTGCCCTGGTCCCCAACTGTCCTTCCCCAGCAGTCACTGCCACCAAGCTCTGTCCTGCCTGGAGGGCTCGGTGGGGCCACAGCCACATACATGTACAACCCTCACTGCCAGGCAATGGCACAGGCCCCTAGCCAGCCTCAACAGTAGACACAGGAAGGTACTGGAAGGACTTGATTGTCCACACAACAACCATTCTATGACATTTTTCTTGCATGCCAACACGTCTGACCCAGAGGCAGCGCTATCCATACAGTGCAGGCCACAGCACCGGTCCTGGGCAGGGTTCTACAGGACACACTTTGGGAAGTGCTCATGAGGAACACATAGAGGCTCACAGGGTGGTGGTGCTGAGGCCTAGAGGGGGTCACTGAGTGCGTGCACAGGCCCAGCCAGTCATGGCTTCACTTTCTGATATCTTCAAGGTAAAGGGCCACCCAGGAAACACAGATCTGTTTGTGGCATAGGTTTTGCATCCGCAAAGAGAGTCAGCCCCAGGGTTACAGGTAAGGAGAGACAACTCAGGGACGCCCAAAGTAGCAGGTGGGAAGAGCAGGAGAAAGGGGATTAAAAGCCAGGAAGCCAGACAGAGGTATAGTCAGCCACAGGGACCCAGGTGGGGGTGATACGAGAGGTCTCCAACAGCAAGACAAACTTGTCTGTCAGTTTGTCCTACTGTAGTGACATGTAGACGTGAGTTTTGAGGCTGAGCCT
>NW_006938183.1:1693-2297 GCF_000298275.1 Orycteropus afer afer | reverse complement strand
TGTATATTGTGCTGCTGTTGGGTGAAGTGCTCTGTAGATGTCTATAAGGCCCAGTTGGTGGAGTGTATTATTTAGCTCTTCTGCATCTTTATTTTCTTCCCAATTTTTCTATCTTTCAAAGAAAGTGGTGCATTAAAATCTCCCACTATGACTGTGGAGTCATCTATTTGGCTTCTCATCTCTTTTACAATCTGATTTATGTATTTTGGGGTCCTTTTATTGGGTCCATAGATATTTTATATGGTTCTATATTCATGATCAATTGATCCTTTAATCATGATATAATGTCCTTCCTTGTTTCATATGGTGGTTTTTGTCTTAAATTCAATTTGATCAGAAATTAATATTGCCACTCCTGCTCTCTTACAGTTGCCATTTGCTTAATATATCTTTTTCCAACCTTTGATTTTTAATCTACTTTTGTCTTTATCTATAAGGTGTGTCTCTTGTAGGCAGCATATTCATGGGTTTTGTTTTCTTATCCAATCTGCAATTCTCCATCTCTTGAGTGGCGCATTTAATCCATTAACATTCAGTGTAATTATTGAGAAGTATGATTTGGTTCTGTCATTTTGGTATGTGTTTTTTCATGGTGTCCCTGGTT
>NW_006938183.1:0-1040 GCF_000298275.1 Orycteropus afer afer | reverse complement strand
CTTTGTATGTAACTTTTTGTTTTTCCCATGCTGCTCTCAGGATTCTGTCTTTGTCCTTGGTTTTGGTGAGTTTGATGATGATATGTCTCAGTGATGTTCTTTTGGGGTCTATCCTGTTTGTGGTTCATTGGACTTGCAAGTGGCCATCTAGATGCAACAATCAGTCTCTCCTCATCCAGAGCAAAGAAGAATGAAGAAAACCAAAGGAAATACTTAGTCCAAGGGATTAGTAGACCATGTGAACCTCAGACTTTATGATCATGAGACCAGAAGAACTGGATGATGCCTGGCTACCATGGTTAACCACTCAGAAAGGGATCAGTGCAGAAGATCCTGGATAGAGTGGGACAACAATTTGGAACTTAACTCAAAATCATAAAAAAGACCAGGTTTACTGTTCTGGTAGAGTCTGGTGAGACTCATAAGACTATGGATCCTAGTTGCCCTTCAAATCTGGAATTGAACTCACTCTCGTGGCTTTGAGCCAAACAATAGATAGGTTTATAGGGTGACCATTTACATCAGATAGATAAACTCCTTAAAATGATCAGTCATGTGAGAAGGGAAGGGCTGTAATTGCACAGGGAAATAGGTCAGGGAACAGGAATGCATAGGAAAGAAGGGCACAGGGAAGAGATATTACAGGGAGGAAATGGGAAGAGAGTTGTTACATTGTGGGGATCACAGTCAATGTCATGAAACAAAATATGTATGAACTGTTGCATGGAAAATGAATTTCCTCTATAAACTTACGCCCAAATAAAAAAAAATAAAGAGAAAGAAATACAAACCAGTATTTGAGATTTCAAGTGAATAATTTTCTGGAGATATTGTAAGAATGTTTTCAGTTTCTGCAATGTAAATATTAAGTAGGCTAATAGCATGTTTATCTTAGTAATACCATTCCTGTATATAGATAATCTGGGAATTGCTCTCTTATCTTTTTATATAAAATCTTTTGTGGGTTAATAAGAGGACAACTATACTGATGACTATGATAGTTAGAAATCTCTACAGGTTTTTTTTTTGTTGTTGTTTAA
>NW_006938182.1:1090-1981 GCF_000298275.1 Orycteropus afer afer | reverse complement strand
AGTGGTTAACACACTGAGCTGCTAACTGAAAGGTTAGAAGTTTGAGTCCAACCATGGTGCCTCCAAAGAAAATCCTGGTGATGTACTTTGGAAAAATCAGCCCTTGGAAACCCGAAGGAGCAGACTTAAGACTCCAACACACGTGGGCCACAGTCAGTGGGAGTCGGCTTGATGGCATGCTGTCGGCCCTGTTCTGTGTCCAGAAAGCCAGCAGCTAGCAAACCATAGAAGGGGTGTCCATTCCCTGAGGCACAATACGCAACATGCAAACTGTTGTGAGGCTGTGGCTGCAGGCTCCTGCCCCATCAGGCTCCCTTAAAAGAGGCATCCAGCCCTGCCCCCCTGACCCCTGCTGCCCAGAACCAAAAAACCTATTGCCTGCGAGTCAAGTCTGACTCATAGTCCAATTCACAGTGACCCTATAGGACAGAGTAAAACTGCCCAATAGGGTTTCCAAGGCTGTAAAACTTTACAGAAGCAGACTCCCATAGCTTTTTTCCACAGAGAAGCTGGTGGGTTCGAACCACTGACGTTCTGGTTAGCAGCTGAATGATTTAAATACTGTAACTCCAGAGCTCCTTATTGGACACCAAACTCACTGCCATCGAGTTGATTCTGACTCCTAGTGACCCCCACTGGGTTTCCAAGGCTATAAATCTTTACAGAAATACACTGCCTTGTCTTTTTCCCATGAAGCAGCTGGTGGGTTTGAGCCACTGTCCTTCTGGTTAGCAGCCGAATGGCTTACCCACTATGCCACCAGAGCTCCTTCTGCTGCTCCCCAGTATAAAACAAAAATCTGTTCTGCACCCAAGCCCAGGGCAATGGCGCAAAAGGGGAAGATTAAGACCATTAGAAAACACATGGGTAGCTTTTTAAACTGGTGGCAGT
>NW_006938182.1:0-520 GCF_000298275.1 Orycteropus afer afer | reverse complement strand
CTCCAGGTCAGTCAGAATCATGTGACCTGTGGTGCTGGTGAAAGCCAGTGGGGCCTCTAAAACACACATCAGGAGGAATGAGGCTGAGCCACGTCCTAAGACCCAGTCCCTTCTCACCTAGACCACTGATGATGGCAAGGCCATGCCTCTGCCTCTGCTCTGCTCGTAGCATCCTCTCTACTGCTGGTTGGTGCCAGCTCAGAGCAAACAGGCTTATGGCCAACCAAGTTTCACTTAAACAAGTGCCTCCAACTTTGGGGAAAGTGAAGATGAGTTGAGTTTGGGTACAGAAGTGAGGTACAGCCATGGCTATGGCCAGGGCCCTACAATAATTCTATGGACATCAGAAAGCATTTACTGAACTCTAACAATGCATGAACCACCCTACTTTACTTTGCAGCAAGTGTCAGATTTGCTACCCTCTCTGAACAGTTTCTATTTTTCTCATGTTGTCATCAGTGGCTGTTGAGTCAATTCCAACTCATGGCGACCCCATGTGTGAAAGTAGAACCGCTCTATA
>NW_006938181.1:0-2395 GCF_000298275.1 Orycteropus afer afer | reverse complement strand
CACACACACACACTGTCTCTCTCTATCTACTTCCTATATAACAAAACTCAATGCTGTCAAGTTGGTTGAACTCATAGTGACCCCTCCTTGAGTTTCCGAGGTAGTATCTCTACGGAAGTAGATCGCCCAATCCTCCTCTGTACTCTATTTCCTCATCTGTCTCTTTGGTGAATGGCAGGGAGGTTCCCCCCTCCAAACCCCTGCTGACCTGAGGAGGATTCCCCAATGACACATTCTAAGAGTGGGGGCCTCCTTAGGAGCAGGAGAGGTAATGCTCAGCAGAAGCCTATGGCATCTTCCTGTGTGCAGGAGTCCAGGCAAAATGTCACCACTGTCCAGTGATGGGAGATGTCATTAGTGTGTTGTGGGTGCGTCTGAAGATGAGACCCATCTTCACCACCTGGTCAACTCTCCTTATAATAACAGCAAACACAGAAATCACACCAGGCAGTATTCAAGTGGCTGATTCTCACAATGCTCTAGGAAGTAGATCTCATCATCATCCTCATTCCACAGAAGGAGACACAGAAGCATAGAGTGGTGAGGTAATCTGCCCAAGGTCCAGTATTGGAACTGGGGTTGCCTGGTCCCAGTCTGTGTTTGGAACCGCCGTTCACACAGTCCACAGGGCAGAGGAGCACGTGGCTAGAGAATCAGGGCTCCCTCCCCATCCCTCACTTCATGAAAACCACTCAGAGCCCAAGGAGGGGATACACACTCTCTCCTGTGCAAGGAAAGGGCCTCACCCAGGGGCATAACATGTGAGAAAAGTCACAGGCATGAAAACGTTCCAGAGTGAGTGGAGTGTGGATTGTGCAAGACTGGACAGAGACCAGGGGAGTCAGGAGCCCCTTCCCTCAAATGTGTCTCCCCAACACCCTCTCTCTGTTCCAGCGCTCTGCCTCTTGCTGATCCTGTCAGGAGCCAGATCCCAGAAAGGTGAGGGGGCTGTACCCAGGGGTGAGTCTGCAGGAGCACTGTGACCACAGCCCGAGCCTGGGGAGGGTCCCGGACTCCAACCGACTCCTACCCCTCAGCCCAGGAAGATGAGGATCAGGGCTGCCCCCCCACATGCTTCCTCTACTTTTCCCCCTAACACCAGCCCCTGGTTCAGACTTCATCTTCTGACCATGATCTCTGTTCCCACAGCAAACTGTGCCCAATGGTGCCCGAAAAACTCCATATGCATCAGTGCCACTGCCTGTCGCTGTGACCCAGGATTCATTTCTCCATCTGGGGACATCACCAGCTCCACACAGACCTGTAATGGTACAGAGGCTTGGGGGTACTGGGGAGTTGGAGAGCACACCAGAGATTGTGGGACATCATCCCCATGCCAGAGGGGGACGTGAGTGGTAGGGCACCTCAGCCCTTGACCTCAAGGATGTCATCAAGAACAAAAAGAAAGGAAAGGATTGAGTTGGGGAGATAAGAAGTGAATAAACAAGCATGTTCATGTTTGTGATGTGATAACATTATTGTCATTTTCCATTTTAAAAAAAAGGGGGTGAGGGAGAAAGTCCTTATATCTTTTAAAAATGAAAACAACAGCAGTTTTGCCTCCTTCCTGGAGGGAGAGGGATACACAGCTTCCCACCTAGCCCCCACCTTGGCCACTACCCACTGTGTCCCAGTCTAGGGTGCCTGAAGGCTCAGATGAGCAGAGCCAATTAGGTGACCTTTAGGAATGACTAAGGAGCTCCACCACTCATCTGTCAGTTTGTTGTACTGTGCTGGTGTGTGGGTTGCTGTGCAGCTGGAGGCTGTGCCACCAGTATTTCAAATACCAGCAAGGTCACTCGTGGTGGACAGGTTTCAACAGAGCTTCCAGACTAACACAGACTTGGAAGAAGGAAGGAAGCCATTCACTTCTCAAAGAACTGGCCAGTGAAGACCTTATGAATAGCAGTGAAACACTGTCTGATATATTACTGGAAAACTTTATGAAGGGCCCTGAAACATTGTCCAGTATAGTGCTGGAAGATGACCCCTCAGGTTGGAAGGCATTCAAAATACAACTGGGGAAGTGCTGCCTCCTCAGAGTAGAGCCAACCTTAATGATGTAGATGGAGTAATGCTCTTGGGACCTCCATTTGCTGATGTGGCACAACTCAAAATGGAAAGAAATAGCTGTAAACATCCATTAATAATTGCAACATAGAATGCACGAAGTATGAATGTAGGGAAATTGGAAGTTGTCAGAAATGAAATGGAATGCATAAGATCAATATCTTAGGCTTTGGTGAGCTGAAATGGACTGGTTTGGGCCATTTTGAATCAAACGACCATATGATATACTATGCCAGGAATGACAAATTGAAGAGGAGCAGCATGGCATTTAACATCAAAAAGAACATTTCAAGATCTGTCCTGAAGTACAATGCTGTCAGTGATA
>NW_006938180.1:2609-3291 GCF_000298275.1 Orycteropus afer afer | reverse complement strand
CAATCCTTCTGCCTAGTCCGCCATCTTGCCCCGCTATGGATGATCTCTTGTTTATTGGTTTTCTGGTCCATTAATTTGGATTTTTTACAATTACAATATTATTTTTTTTTCTAGTTAATGTTTTTCAGCTTTATCTTCTTATTCTTTGTCTAGCTTTTGAATTGAGAATTTTATAGCTCTGTATCCTCAGGCTTATTTGTTTTCCTTTTTTAAAAAAAGAAAAAACTTTGAGGGCTATAAATTTATTGCTAGGTATTATTTTAGTTGTGTTCCACAGCTTTTTCAAAGAGTACTGTCCTTGTTTTGTTTTATTTCATTTTCAGTTTGAAGTATTTTATAATTTTGATTTTGACTTTCTTTTTTAAACCTATGAGTTATTTAAACATGCCTGCTTAAATTTGAAAATACATAGGAATCTTATTTTTTCATTGTTGAATTATAGTTTGTTTCTTTGTCAGAGACTATGATCTTTGTGATACTTTATAAATTTTTTCATAATTATGTCTTGATGAATGACCTATTGTGTGGGTCATTTGTTTTTTAAATATTACATGTGGTTTTGATAATAGTAAATATTTATATGAGAAGTTCAGTATTTGCATCTTAAATTAATTATATTTTAAATATAAATTTAAGAAATTTTAGATATAAATTATATGTATACATTTTAATTACAGCTTAT
>NW_006938180.1:0-674 GCF_000298275.1 Orycteropus afer afer | reverse complement strand
TACTCGCCAAAGTAGGAGGTGGAACAATGTTTTGTATAGTATGTTATGCCAATTGAACTTGATGTCTCCTGTGACTATGGTCCCAAGCCCACAGGATCAACTACTTGGTTGCTCTGGGTAGCTGGCTGTGACCAAGCAGTGATCACAACCTTGCCCTTGTCAGTTCTACTATACACCTGGGAATTCTGATCATTCCCATAAACTTATAGGACCATTATCTGCCAACCCTATATATGATCTTGGATACAACTCCCCATTTCATAGACATACCTAATCGTTTAGCCTGTCCACCTATCTATCCATCCATATACCCATGTTTGCTTTCACTGAGAAATCAGTACTGTATTGCAAAAGGGTTCATATTTGTTGTCTGTACCTCCCATGTACCTCTCTATGTCTTTCTCATCCTCAATGGTGCCATATTTGGTACATTGTCCTTCTCTTCACCCAAATCAATATTTATCTCTATCTATCTAACAGTGTTCCCTCCCTGCCTCTCCCACCCCTGGTAACCAACAAAGAAAATTTCCATCAATAGATAAACCTTTCCTTAATTTTTTTTTTTTTTTTCTTAGTCACTTATTTTATTTTAGGATTTGGGTGAAGATTTACAGAGTAAATTCACTTTTCATACAGCAGTTCACATATACTTTGTCTCATGTCATTGACCAAAA
>NW_006938179.1:1685-2573 GCF_000298275.1 Orycteropus afer afer | reverse complement strand
ATTTTGGGGTATGCTTGAGAGTCTATTTATGCTATATATTAGGACCCCTAAATTTGCCCCTAGTTTTTCCTGGAGGAACTTTATAGTTTTAGGTTCCACATTTAAGTCTTTGATCCATCTGGAGTTAGTTTATGTGTATAGTGTGAGGTACAGGTCTTGTTTTATCTTTCTGCAACTGGTATCCAGGTCTATGAGCCTGTCATTATACCAATACCAGGCAGTTTTGACTATGGTGGCTGTATAGTAGGCTTTGAGATCTGACAGTGTGAGACCTCCTACTTGTTCTTCTTCGATAGTGCTTTGCTTATCCTAGGTCACTTTCCTTTCCATATAAAGTTAGTGATTGGTTTTTCCATATCCTTGAAGAATGTTGGTGGATCTGGATTGGAATAATACTGAATGCACAGATTGCTTTGGGTAGAATTGACATTTTCACAATGTTCAATCTTCCTATCTGTGAGCATGGTATGTTCTTCCATTTATGTCAGTCTCTTATGGTTTCTTGAAGTAGTCTTTTATCATTTTCTTTGTACATGTCTTTTGTGTCCCTTGTAAGGTTTATTCCCAAGTATTTTATTTTTTTGGTAGCTATTGTAAACAGTATTGATTTCCTTATTTATTTATTTTCAGCAATCTCTTTGCTGGTGTAGAGGAATCCAACTGATTTTTGGATGTTGATCTTGTATCCTGCCACAATGCTAATCCGTCAATTAGTTCCAGTAGAGTTTTGACTGATTCTCTTGGGTTTTTTAGGTATATGATCATATCATCAGCAAATAGAGATAGTTTCCCTTCTTCCTTACCAATTTGGATGCTTTTGATTTCCCTTTCTTACCTTATTGCCCTGGCTAGGACTTCTAATACAATGTTGAATAGAAGTGGTGATAG
>NW_006938179.1:0-569 GCF_000298275.1 Orycteropus afer afer | reverse complement strand
TTATTTGTATTCTCTCCCTCTTTTCCTTTGTTAAATTTGTCAGTGGTCTGTCAATTTTATGAATCTGTTCAGAAAATCAACTTCTAGTCTTATTGATTTTTTCTATTGTCTTTCTATTTTCTGTTTCATTGATTTCTGCTTGAATCTTTATTATTTCCTTTCTTCTGATAACTGTAGGCTTTTCTTGCTGCTTTTTATCTAATGGTTAGAGATGTTGGTTTAAAGTGTTGATTTTGGCTCTTTCTTCTTTTCTGAAGTGTGCATTTATTTCTATGATCACTGCTTTTGCTGTGTCCCAAAGATTTTGGTATGTTTTGTTTTCATTCTCATTTGATTCAAGGAATTTTTTAATTTCATTTTTTATTTCTTTTCGTACACAGTCTTTTGTAAGGGGGGTGTTGTTCAGTTTCCATGTCTTTGCTCTTTTTCCATTGATCATCCTATTGTTGATTTCTAATTTGGTAGCACTGAGACCTGAGAAGATGCTTTGCAGTATTTCAGTGTTTTTAAATTCATTGAGGCTTGCTTTTTGGCTTAACATATGGTCTATCCTGGAGAATGTTCCATGT
>NW_006938178.1:1608-2141 GCF_000298275.1 Orycteropus afer afer | reverse complement strand
GACATGACTCGTCTGTAACTTTGTCATACTGTGGTGGCTTGCATGTTGTGAGTCGGGCATTTCAAATACCAGCAGTGTCACCCATGGTGGACAGGTTTCATTGGAGCTTCCAAACTAATACAAACTGGGATGAAGGAAGGGGTCATCCACTTCTCAAAAAATTGGCCAGGGAAAACCTTATGAATAGCATTAAATCACTGTCTGACATATTACTGGAAAACTTTATGAATATCCCTGAAACACTGTCAGATTTAGTGCCAGAAGATGAGACCCTCAGGTCTGAAGCACTCAGAATACAACTGGGGAAGAGTTACCTTCTCGAAGTAGAATCATCCTTAATGATGGGAATGTAGCAAAGCTTCTGGAATTTTCATTTGCTAATGGAGCATAACTCAAAATAGGAAGAAACAGCCCCAAACATCCTTTAACAACCCAAACGTAGAATGTATGAACTATGAATCTAGGAAAATTGGAAGTTGTGAAAAATGAAATGAAATGTATAAAGATCAATATCCTAGACATTAGTGAGCTGA
>NW_006938178.1:0-663 GCF_000298275.1 Orycteropus afer afer | reverse complement strand
CTCCTCAGAAGGAAGATTGGGCAATCTACTTCTGTAGTGATACCACCTCAGAAACCCAAGGAGGGGTCACTATGGGTCAGATTCGACTCAATGGCAGTGAGTTTGTTTTTTTGGTTTTGACATAGAGAATAATGTTGGCCATTGGGTTTGTTTAAATACTGTTAATTATGTTGAGGAATTTCTCTTCTATCTTTATTTTACTGAGCATCTTTGTCAAGAATGGGTGTTGTCAAATGACTTTTCTGCATTGATTGATATGATCATGTGCCTTCTTTCTTTTGTCTTATTTTTATGATGGAATATGTTGGATTATTCTGGCCAGAATTTTGTTGAGAATTTTTGCATTAATATTCATGAGGAAAAGTAATCTAAAATTTTCTCTTGAAGTGATATCTTTGCCAGGTTTTGATATCAGAGTTATGCTTGCTTTACAGTATGACTTCAGGATTATTCCATCCTTTTCTATGTTCTGGAATAATTGACTAGAATTGATGTTAGCTATTCTCTGACTAAGGCACTTGACTGCTAAACAGAAGGCTGGAGGTTCAAACTCACCAGCCACTTCTTGGAAGGAAGATGGGGCAATCTACTTCCATAGTGATACTGCCTCGGAAACCCAAGGAAGGGTCGCTATGAGTCAGGTCCAACTCAACAGCACATAAC
>NW_006938177.1:0-2399 GCF_000298275.1 Orycteropus afer afer | reverse complement strand
GAGATGATGGAGCAACTCAATATCATCAGTCAGAACAAGGTCAGGGAGTAACTGTGCAACAGACCACAATGACTATATGCAAGTTCAAGTTGAAGCTTAAAATAATAATAATAATAAAATAGTCCAAGAAAGCCAAAGTATGACCTTGAGTATGTCCCATCTGAATTTAGAGACCATCTCAAAAATAAATATGATGCAATGAACACTAATGACTCAATATCATCAGTCAGAAGAAGGTCAGGGAGTAACTATGCAACAGACCACCAATGGCTTAGATGCAAATTCAAGTTGAAGCTTAAGAAAATAGTAAAACAAAGTCCATGAGAGCCAAAGCAAGACCTTGAGTATGCCCCACCTGAATTTAGAGACCATCTCAAGAATAAATATGATGAAATGAACACTAATGATTGAAGACCAGACAAGTTTTTGAATGACATCAAGAACAGCATGCATGAAGAAAAGAAAAGATTATTAAAAAGACAGGAAAACATGAAAATGGATGTCAGAGGAGACTGTGGAATTTTAAATAAGTAAAGCAAAGGAAGAAATGATGAAGGAAAAGAGCTGAATAGAAGATTTAAAAGGGCACAAGAGAAGACAAAGTGAAGTATTATAATGAAATGTGCAAAGACCTGGAGTTAGAAAATTAAAAGGGAAAAGCACATGTATCTTTTTTCTAGCTGAATAAATTGAAGAAAAAAATTCCAGCTTTGAGTTGCAATATTGAAGGACACTATGGGCAAAGCACTCAATGACACAATAGGAATCAAAGATGATAGAATACATAGTGTCACAGTACTAAAAAGAATTAGTTTAAGTTCAACCATTTCAGTAGGTTGTTGTTGTTATGTGCCGTCGAGTCGGACCTGACTTCTAGTGACCCCTCTTTTGGTTGCCGAGGCAGTATCACTATGGAAGTAGATTGCCCAACCTTCCTTCTGAGGAGTGGCTGGTGGGTTTGAACTGTTAGCCTTCTGGTTAGTAGTCAAGTGTCTTAGGCACTATGCTACCAGAGCTCCCTTTCAGTAGGTAGCTTATGATCAAGAACTGATGATGCTGAAGGAAGAGGTCCAAGCTGAACTAAAGGAATTGGTGAAAAACAGACTCTAGGAATAGAGGAAATATAAATCAACATGTTTCAACAAAGGAAACAAAGCAGGAAATGCTCTCTTGTGTAACAAGAAATTTAGAAGATGGCTACCTGACCAATTGACTGGAAGTGATCCATATTTGTGCCAACTCCAAATAAAAGGGAACCAAAAATGCCGAAATTATGGAACAACGTCATTAATTTCAAACTCAAGAAAACTTTCCTTAACGTAATTTAAAAATGATTGCAGCAGTACATTGAAAAGGAACTGCCAGAAATTCAAGGCAGATTCAGAAAAGGACATGGAATGAGGGGTATTAGATGGATATGAGATCAGTGATGTCAGATGGATCTTGCCTGAAAGAAAAGAATACTAGAAAGATGTTTACTTGTGTTTTATTGACTATGCAAAAAACATTTGACTATATGTATTTTAGAAAATTATAAATAACATGGAGAAGAATGGAAATTCCAGAACACTTTATTGTGCTTATAAGGAACATGTAAGTAGAACAAGATGTTGTTCTTTGAACAGAACAAGGGGATGTTGCATGGTTTGAAGTCAGGAAAGATGTGCGTCAGACATGTATCCTTTAATTATTCTTATTATATCTGTATGTTGAACAAATAATGTGATAGAAGGACTATATGAAGAAGAATGTAGTACAGAATTAGAGGAAGAATCATTAACAACCTGTGATATGCAGATGACAAACCTTCTTTGCTGAAAGTAGGGAGTACTTGCACTACTTACTGATGAAGATTAAAGACTACCGCCTTCAGTTTGGAGTACACCTCCACATAAAGAAACAAAACCTCTCAAAACTGGACCAATAAGCAACATCATGACAAATGGAGAAAAGACTGAAGTTTTCAAGGATTTTTATTTCACTTGGATCCACAATTAATGTCCATGAATGCAAGAGTGTAGAAATCAAATGATGTATTTATTGCATTGGGCAAATATTATACAAAAGATCTTTTTTAGGTGTTTAAAAAGAAGACATGACCTTGAGGACCAAGGTGTGCCTGACCTAAGGAATGGTATTTTTCAATCATCTTATATGCATGTACAACCTGGAAAATGAATAAGGTAAAAAACAAAGAGGATTTCATGCCTTTGAATCATGGTTATGATGAAGAATATTGAATATACCATGGACAGACAGAAGCATGAACAAATCTGTCTTGGAAGTATAGCCAGAATAACCCTGAGAAGTGAAGATGGTGAGACTCAGAATCACCTACTTTGGACATGTTATTAGGATGGTCCAGTGCCTAGAAAAGGACATCATGGTTGGTAAAGTAG
>NW_006938176.1:1419-2375 GCF_000298275.1 Orycteropus afer afer | reverse complement strand
GGGTGTGACGACCTCGGGGCACCTTGGAGCATCTCTCTCACCGGGCAGCGTTGACAGTGGGAGTGTGCGCCCTCCCCTCCGCACAGCCCTCCAGGCGCTGCCCTGGTGTAGGGTCAAGGCTTTATGATCGGTTTTCGTGGGCCGGACCCCTCCGCTCTGTCCTGAAGGGGCGTTTCCCTTTGGTTGCCGGGGTCCCTGGGCTCCTGGGCTTCCAAACTCAGGGGCCGGGCTCAGCTGTCCCCTGGCAGTCCCCGCAGCTGCATCTCCCCGAGGCCGGGCTCTCCCTACCTGGCTTCACGGGCAGCTGGGAGGAAGAGGGGCGATCCCTGTCTGACTGGTCCCACCCGAGAGCCACGGGGGGCTCCCAGCTGTGCCTGAAGACGGAGCAGTGCCCCGGTGCCCGTCATGGTGTGAGCCTGGGTCGGGGCTTCAGAGCCCTCGGACCCGACGCCACACCTGTGTCCCACACCCCACGCCATCGTGGCCTTGCAGATGACGGTTCCTGTCTCAAAGCGCTGCCGTCTGAACCCTGTGTGCTTTGAGGGGAGCACTGGAGGGCACCCTGACTCAGGGACCCCTGAGCTCAGGGCAGAGCTTGGCCCCATACAGATGCTGGTGCTGAGTTTTGAAGAAGCTGATTACCAGGCCTTTCTTCAAAGGCGCCTTGCGCTGTCCTTGAGCTCAGTTACCAGTGAGTGTGTTCACAGGCTGTACCACCCAGGGGCTCTTGTGTGTGCTAAGAACTGTTTTTTGTAAAGTCTCGACTCTGGGAGATCCCAGCTGGGCTTGACCGGACCCTGTTGTGAACAGGCCCTCCCTGATGATTCTGGCTTCCTACTGGCCCAGCCTGAGGGTCCCCCTGGCAAGACACCACTTCACCCCCTTCCTCTTCACACCAGTGCTTCCAGAACTCTGTCCCACACCTTCACCCCCTTCCTCTTCACACCAGTGCTTCC
>NW_006938176.1:0-529 GCF_000298275.1 Orycteropus afer afer | reverse complement strand
AACTCTGCCTCAGCTTTCCGTGTCTGGGTCTCTTCTCTAGGAGGACACCACTGACCTTGGTGTGGGACCTGCCCTATTGCAGTCTGACCAACGAGTGTGTGCCGGGTCGGCCCTGACTCACGGTGACGCCGTGTGTGTCACGGTGGAGCTGTGCTCCGCAGGGTTTTTGGTGGCTCACCCTTTGGAAGCCGATAGCCAGGCCTTCCCTCCGGGGCACCTCAGGGTGAGCTGAGCCTCCAGCCTTTAGGGGACCGGCCGAGCTTCTTCAGTGTTGGCAC
The DNA here is from genome assembly GCF_000298275.1 of Orycteropus afer afer. Classification (NCBI taxonomy): domain Eukaryota; kingdom Metazoa; phylum Chordata; class Mammalia; order Tubulidentata; family Orycteropodidae; genus Orycteropus; species Orycteropus afer. The sequence goes on along the minus strand of NW_006938176.1, from coordinate 251 downwards.
CACCCGCAGGCTTCCCATGCGGACGTGGCCTTTATTTCCAGCTCAGGGACGTTCACGGGTCTCTGGCTTGGCGTCAGAGGATCTTTCTGGGGGACGCGGTGCAGCCCCTCACCCACCATTTGCGTCTGTGAACTGTCCCTTTGTCTGTGCAAGCACTGTTCCTTCAGTGCCTGGGTCGCGCACGGAGGGGCTGAGCTCTGTCGTGGGGACCTGCAGTGCAGGGCACGTGCCGCATGTATGCACGTGTGTGC
>NW_006938175.1:1130-1962 GCF_000298275.1 Orycteropus afer afer | reverse complement strand
AAGGAAGGCCAGTTAATACTACTATTATTCAAATTTATGCACCAACCACCAAAGCTAAAGATAAGGAAAGTAAAGATCTTTACCAACTTCAGAAGTCTTAAATTGATCAAACATGTAAACAAGATGTGTTGATTATTGGTGATTGGAATGCAAAAGTTGGAAACAAAGAGGAATCATCAGTAGTTAGAAAATAATGGCCTTGGCAATAGAAATAACACTGGGGTTTGCATGATAGAATTTGGCAAGACCAACCACTTATTCATTGCAAATACATTTCTTCAATAACACAAATGGCAGCTATACACATGGATTTCAGCAGATGGAGTACACAGGAATCAGATTGACTACATCTGTGACAAGAGGTGATGGAGAAACTCAATGTCTTCACCAAAACAAGGCCAGGAAGTGACTGTGGAACAGACCATCAACTTCTCATATGCAAGTTCAAAAGTGAGCTGAAGACTTGATGATTGAAAATGGAGTCTCATCAGTAATCACTAAGCTATTTCCCTCTAGCATCTTAGTGCTTGTAAAGCTAGGTACAGCACATTGAATTAGGGATTTTGGTGCTCTGAACAGCTCACTGAGTCAGAGTGTACCAAACTCAGAGGAGCAGAATTAGAGAAAGTTAGAGAGGAAGAAAGAAAAGAAAATCTATCCTGTGGAGCACAGACAGACAGCCAAGAAAGGCCATGAGAGACTTCCCTAGAGGAGTGACTGGCAGGTGAGAACAGCCATCTGAGACCTCCCTGGGTCAAGGCAGAAGACACTCCATACCAACATACCAGCGACCACACCAACATACCAGCGATCACCCCAAGGATCTACCTTC
>NW_006938175.1:0-595 GCF_000298275.1 Orycteropus afer afer | reverse complement strand
AAGGACAAGGCATTAGAAGCAAAACCACAAACAAAGGTCTCATTATACATGGAAGAAGAGGAGGCAATAGAATTATCTGAGAAGGAATTTAGAAGGTATGTTTATAGAGCTATACAAGAGCCTAAGGAAACCCCAAACAGAAACAAGAAGAACACAAGACAGTTCCCTGGAGGAACTTAGGAAAATCATTCAAGAGCAAAATAATAAGATTAATGCACAAACAGAACTCATACAAAAACAGCAGTTAAAAATGCAGAAGATAAGTAAAAAAATGACAGAATTACCAATGCAGTAGAAGCACAAAAGAATAGGTTAGAACTGGCTGAAGAATGCATATCACAACTAGAAGACAAATCCCTGGACACAAGCCTACATGAAGAAAAATCTGAACAAATATTTAAGAGAAATGAAGAGAACCTAAGAATTATATATGATGACATGAGAAAAAACAACCTAAGACTCTGGAATTCCAGAACAAGAACAGGCAAAAAAGATCACCAAGAAAATTGTGGAAGACCTGCTAACAGAAAACTTCCCCCATATCATGAAGGAAGAAAAGATATTTGTCCAAGAAGCTCATAGAACTCCACACAAG
>NW_006938174.1:1863-2422 GCF_000298275.1 Orycteropus afer afer | reverse complement strand
CAACAACAACAACATGACTGTGAAGTCATCTATTTGGCTTTTCAACTCTTTTAACGTTTGATTTATGTATTTTGGTGCGTTTAATTGGGTCCATAGATATTTATTATGGTTGTATCTTCATGTTCAATTGATCCATTAATCATTTAAAATGTCCTTCCTTTTTTTGTATGGTGGTTTTTGTCTTAAAGTCAATTTGATCAGAAATTAATATCACTACTCTTGCTCTCTTACTGTTGCCATTTCCTTGATACATCTTTTTCCAACTGTTGATTTTTAGTCTATTTTTGTCTTTATCTCTGAGGTATGTCTCTTGTAGGCATCATATTGATGGGTTTTGTTTTCTTATCCAATCTACAGCTCTCCATCTCTTGAGTAGTGCATTTAATCCATTAACATTCAGTGTAATTATTGACATGTATGAATTGGTTGCTCTCATTTTGTTATGTGTTTTTTCATGGTGTCCTTGGTTTCTTTGTTCCATGTTATTTTCTGTGTTGAGCTCATTATGTTTATGAGCCCTGTTATCATTTCCTTTGTTGCTGTTGTCTTAGTATTTTCT
>NW_006938174.1:0-638 GCF_000298275.1 Orycteropus afer afer | reverse complement strand
TAAGGTTTTTTTCTGTGTTTCTTTGGTCTGTCTTTCAGTCCTTTGAATATACCTAAATACAATTCTTTTGAATTTCTTATCAGAGAGTTCCAATGCTGCTTCTTCCTCACGGATGTGTTCTGGGTCTGTATTCTGTTCCCTTGTTTCTACCACTTTATCCTGCTTCTTTGTGTGGACTGTGATGGTCTGTTTCTCTGAGACATCATAGTATTGTAATAAGATCTCTGTTAACTGTTTATGAAGAGCATCCAAGAGTGATTCAGGCTCTTCTTGGTGTTTTTTTTTTTATCGTTGGTCCCTTGGTTGAGAAGGAGTGGTAGCTTTTGCTCAGTATGTGAAGTTGCCAGAGGTGTGGGTGTAGTTGTGTCTTATGGGGACTGTTGCTGTCTCCTACTCAGTTAGACAAAAATTACAATTGAATAACCTTCAAGAAACTAAAAGCACATGGACAAAAAATACACCATATAATCACATAGGAACAGTAACCGAAAGAAGAAAAAATGGAGAAAATAGGAAAAAAAACAAGAAAACCTGCAATATCTGGGGATAGAGCACTAGGAGAAAAAAGGTAGAGAAGGAGAATAATGAAGGAAAAAATGGGAAGAATGCAAAAAAAAAAAAAATTTAAATTAAAAAAA
>NW_006938173.1:831-2279 GCF_000298275.1 Orycteropus afer afer | reverse complement strand
CAAGGGGCTTGAGAACATATAAAAGGGGACTTGATCTAGTCCTGAAGAGGAGGCATGTAATTAAACTGAAATTAAAAGGATGAGTAGACATTAGCAACAATATCATCATCCATATGTGTATAAAGGCACCAAAAAACTCAAGGTGCAATAAGTATCACACTTTCATCTGTATCAAACTAAATTCCAGGTCGAGACCCCACCTGCCTTGATTGGTTGGAAGTTGGTTATCAGGCCTAAGGGGTAAACGTGTGGATTTCTCACTAGGTCCATATACCATTATACGGATCTGTAGCTGCTATTGGTCCTCACGGGGACCACTGCAGAGCACTGGCTCCTCCCCTAGCCCTCACCTCCCACCCCTAGTCTGAAGAAGAGAACTCCACTCGCTCTGCAAGGTCCACTCAAGGGAGCCCTTCGCTCAGTGTGGGATCTCTATCAGCACCACACAGCCACTTCCCTTAGAGGTCCTGTCCATGTTTTCCTGCTTGGCTTTTGCTGTATTTAATATGATAGATTTAAAATAATTTTTAATTCCCCTGAGCTACTTGAAGTATACTATAAAAGAAATTATATCAATTTCAAAGGAAATTGAGATTTTACTTTAAAAAAATCAGGATTTTTCACTTTTGGAAACTATGTGAAATGCAGTTTTCTCATTTACCCACTTCCACCATGAATTTTAAAAATATTTTCCAGATATAGAAGTTACTCATTTAGTTCTTTATCCTCCACTCATAAATTTTTCTTAAAATTTTTACTAATCTTTTCAGTTCCAATGACCACAAAAGCACAATCAATATACAATAGTAAATAAAAGAGACACACATTCCCTAATAAACCTCTGAGATAAGGTCTATGCAGACATTACTACTCACTTTGCTTCGTTCTATACGGCGGAGTAAATCTAAGTCTGTTGCCTCTGATATTCCACCATGTAGGATCAGAATTTCATTATTAACTATTGTACCAATTGGGAGCCAGGCATAGACTTCTTTTAAGGCTTTCAAGATTTTTCTTCCATATACCTATAAATAAAGAGCTAGAGTAAGTTTTGTTTTCCTGGTAGGTTCAGTTTTATTGAATAGTCACAATCTATGAACAAAAATCAACTGTTCTCATGCCACTCTAAGGAAGCTAGCATGGAATCACTGACCAACTAGAACCTTTTAAAGAGGAATGTGTGTCAACTGAATGCTCAGCTAGCCAGTAAGCATTTCACGGCAAGATTGGGCCACTGAATCTTAGCGATTTTAGAGAAATCCTCAATAGGCAGTTGATGAGGCCTGGAGCTAGGTTACTGTCTTGTCAAATCTGAGCCGAACTTTAATACTTCGAACAGGAAAGAACCCCAGTGGAAGCAGACACTTCCACAGCTCTGATTCTGGGTAGCTCCTGCTATCTGTAACTTCCTGGAAAACCATTAGATCTGACAAACCCTTATTGACACT
>NW_006938173.1:0-564 GCF_000298275.1 Orycteropus afer afer | reverse complement strand
AAGTACAGGTCAGATTCGGAGAACAGTAAGCAGGTCACTTTTGCTAGAGCTCAACTGATGCTTGAGAGAGAACAGAGGAAGGTAAAAATATTGGGAAGGTAGCTTGTAGGCCAATCTTACAGGATGTTATGTGTCAGATTAAGTGATTTTGAACTTTATTCTGAAATAACACCCTCAATTCTGGCCTAATGCCTTCATCCAATAAATAATTTAGACCTTATTCAGTAAACCACAGAAAACCATTGAAAGTTTTCTTTACAAAGTGTGATCTGACTATAGTAGGGAAGCAATACGCAGGCCATCAAATGGATTAGAGGCAAGGGACTAGAAAGTGAGACAGGGAGGAGGAGGAATGTGAGACATCTGGAACAGGGTTCTTGGGAATTCCCAGAGCTGTTACCACCCTCCAATGAGAGTCCCCCGACTGCTCTAGGGGGGCAATGTGCCCATCTACCTTCTCACTCAGTGGATCTGAAATGGATAGTAACCCTTTCTCTCTTGACCTAGTCCTTGGCATTAAATCATCTATTTGTATGGCAAGCAAAGAGGAGAATAAAATAGAAA
>NW_006938172.1:1857-2357 GCF_000298275.1 Orycteropus afer afer | reverse complement strand
CAGCAACATGGACTTCCACTTACCAAGGCTGATTTGGCTACCGCCACTGCTGAGTGCTCAATCTGCCAACAGCAGAGAGCAACACTGAGTCCATGGTATGGAACCATTCCTCGGGGTGATCAGCCAGCAACATGGTGGCAGGTTGTTTACATTGCACCACTTCCATCATGGAAAGGACAGTGTTTTGTTCTTACTGGAATATATACTTATTCTTGCTATGGATTTGCCTTCCCTGCATGCAATGCTTCTGCTAAAACTACCATCCATGGACTTACAGAATGCCTTATCCACCATCATGGTATCCCACACAGCATTGCTTTGGATCAAGGGCCTCATTTCACAGCACATGAAGTGCAGTAATGGGCTTATGCTCATGGAATTCACTGGTTTTACCATGTTATCCATCATCCTGAAGCAGCTGGTTTGATAGAACGATGGAATGGCCTCTTAAAAACACAAATACGGTGCCAGCTAGGTGGCAATACCTTGAAGGGTTGGGG
>NW_006938172.1:0-885 GCF_000298275.1 Orycteropus afer afer | reverse complement strand
GCCAATCTGTTCAAGGGGAGTTTCCCTAGGGGTGTGGCCTCCTTCCAGGATATCCAGGGACATCCTGGGAAGAGAGACATTCTTCTGTGGATTGGCATTCTGTTGTGGTGCCTACAACTGTCCGTGAGTGAGCAGTCCACTGTTCGGCCTGGAGATCTTGGATTCATCTTTCATTGGAGTCAACAGCCAGTGTACTGCCTGCCAGCATTGAGCTTCTTGGCCCCTGAAGTTGCAGGAGCTAAGAAAAGCCTCCAGCCTGATGGTTGCTCCAGGGACTTTGGACTTGCCAGCTGCTATATGTTTGTGAGCCATTTTCCTAAGATAAATTTCTCTCTCTCTCTCTCTAAGCTTTTTTAGTTTTTGTTTCTCTAGAGAACCCAGTCTAACACAGTTACCCTGTGATTTATAGTTTTCTTCCCAAGTGTAGAACAGTCCATTCTATCTTGTAGTTGTCTTGACTTCCCTAACATCTGGAAGTTATGTAATGACACAGATTTTTTTTCCCTCTCTTTGGTTTGTAGTTGTCCTCATTTGTCGGTTGGTGTTTCTGATTCCCTGTTTACAATCTTGTAGGCTTATTTACTTTGGATACCTCCGTAGCTGGGTTGGTTTCTAGGTTATATCATTATGTGTGTTAGTGGTCAGTTGTTGTTGGCTGTTGTTGCTTCTCTGTCCAAAGGACTTCCTTTAGCATCTCTTGTAAGGTTTGTCTGGTTTTAAAACATTCCCTTAATTTCTGCTAATCTAGAAATGTCCTAATTTCACCATCATATTTGAGGGACAATTTAGCTGGGTACGTAATTCTTGACTGGAAATTTTTGTTTCAGTGTTTTATATATACCACCCCACTGTCTTCTCGCTTGCATGATTTCTGTCAAGAAATCC
>NW_006938171.1:2036-2539 GCF_000298275.1 Orycteropus afer afer | reverse complement strand
TGGATAAGAAAACAAAACCCATCAATATGCTGCCTACAAGAGACACATCTTAGAGATAAAGACAAAAAAGGACTAAAAATCAAAGGTTGGAAAAAGATATATCAAGCAAATGGGAACAGTAAAAGAGCAAGTATGGCGATATTAATTTCTGATCAAATTGACTTTAAGACAAAAACCACCATACAAGAAAAGGAAGGACATTATATAATGATTAAAAGATCAATTGAACATGAAGATATAACCATAATAAATAACTATGAACCCAATGAAAGAGCCCCAAAATAAATAAATCAGACTTTAAAAGAGTTGAAAAGCCAAATACATGACTCCACAGTCATAGTGGGAGACTTTAATACACAACTTTCATTGAAAGATAGAACAACTGGAAAGAAATCAACAAAGATGATGCAGAAGAGCTAAACAATACAATCCACCATCTTGGCCTTATAGACATTTACAGAGCACTTCACCCAACAGCAGCACAATATACATTCTTCTCCAGT
>NW_006938171.1:0-734 GCF_000298275.1 Orycteropus afer afer | reverse complement strand
AACACCCATTCCTGATCAAAACTCTCAGCAAAATAGGAATAGAAGGGACATTCCTCAACATAATAAAGGGCATCTATGCAAAACCAATAGCCATCATTATTCTTAATGGTGAGGGAGCAAAACCATTCCTCTTCCAAACAGGAACCAGATAAGGATGCCCTCTATCACCACTTCAACATTGTACTAGAAGTCTTAGCCAGGGGAATAAGGCAAGAGAGGGAAATCAAAGGCATCCAAATTGGTAAGGAAGAAATCAAACTGTACTGATTTGCTGATGATATGATTCTATACCAGAAACCCAAGAGACTCAGTCAAAAATCTACTGGAACTAATTGAGAGATTTAGCATGATGGTAGGATATAAGATCAACATCCAAAACTCAGTTGGATTCCTCTACACCAGCAAAAAGATTGCTGAAAAATAAATAAGGAAATCAATACCATTTACAATAGCTACCAAAAAAATAAATAAATAAAATACTTGGGAATAAATCTTACCCAAACAGGGTCCCAAAACACCTTTATAAAGAAAACTATAAAAAACTACTTCAAGAAACCATAAGAGATATACATAAATGGAAGAACACACCATGCTTGTGGATAGAAAGATTGAACATTGTGAAAATGTCCATTCTACCCAAAACAATCTATACATTCAATGCAATCCCAATCCAGATCACATCAACATTCTTAGGGATATGGAAAAACCAATCACTAACTTTATATGGAAAGGAA
>NW_006938170.1:2894-3565 GCF_000298275.1 Orycteropus afer afer | reverse complement strand
TGTACATTCAATGCAATCCCAATCTAGATTCCATCAGCATTCTTTAAGGACATGGGAAAACCAATCACCAGTTTTAAATGGAAAGGAAAGAGACATCAGATAAGGAAAGGACTACTGAAGAAGGACAAAGTAGGAGGTTTCACACTCCCAGACCTCAAACTACTATACTGCCACAGTAGTCAAAACAGCCTGGTACTGGTACAATGACAGATAGATGGACCAATGAAACAGAATTGAGAAACTGGAAATAGATTCATCCACCTATGGTCAGCTGATCTTTGACAAAGGGCCAAATTCCTTTAAATAGGGAAGAGACAGTCTCTTTAAAAAATGGTTCTGGCAAAACTGGATATTTGCTTGCAGAAAAATGAAACAAGATCCACACCTCATACCATACACAAAAACTAACTTAAGATGGATCAGAGACCTAAATGTAAACCTAAAACTATAAAGTTCATTGAAGGAAAAATAGGGGCAAACATAAGGATCCTAATACATGACTATCAAATGCAAGTAAAAATGCACAAACAGAAGAAGATAAACTAGATTTTTGGAACCTTCTAAAAATTAAATTCTTTTTTTTTTTTTTTTGAGTGGGGAAACCTGTTTTATTCTTTGGCCTCCCCTTTTTCCTTTGATATAATCCTTTCTGTTCCTCCCTAGTTTAATTA
>NW_006938170.1:0-694 GCF_000298275.1 Orycteropus afer afer | reverse complement strand
TCACTACAGAAGTAGATTGCCCCATCTTCCTTCCGAGGAGTGGCTGGTGGGTTTGAACTGCCAGCCTTCTGGTTAGCAGTCAAGTGCCATAGGCACTATGCTATCAGAGCTCCATGGAGGACACTATGCAGAGTGAAATAATAGTTCAATCACAGCACAATAAATATTGTATTAGCCCACTATTGTAAAAAGTCAAGGAAATATTTACATATGGAAGGAAATTTTCTTTGTTAGTTACCAGGGATAGGAGGGGAGGAGAGGGAAAATTGCTAAATAGGTAAGAGACAAGTATTGATTTGGGTGAAGGAAAAGGCAACATACCAAAAGCTAGTGAACAGCACAGTAGCACTAAGGAAAAGTAAAAACACTGACAGGTGTCCGAGGTACAGACAACAGAGGTAAACACTTTTATATACAGTACTGCATTATCAGTAATAGCAAACATTAATTTACAGATGGATACATAGGTAGACAGGGTAAATAATCAAGTATGACTAGGCAAAAGGGAATATACCCATGACCATATGTAAGTTTGGCAGATGATATTTTTAAATAAATATTTGTATGTGCTATAAGAATGTCCATATATATAATAGGAGCTCTGGTAGCGTAGTACCTAAGGCACTTGACTGCTAACCAGAAGGCTGGCATTCAAACCCACCAGCCACTCCTCGGAAGGAAGATGGGGCAATCT
>NW_006938169.1:2417-2917 GCF_000298275.1 Orycteropus afer afer | reverse complement strand
TACCAAGCATGATATCCTTCTCCAGGGAATGGTACCCATCTTACAACATGACCAGAGTAGGTGAGATGAAATCTGGCTATTCTCACTTCCAAGGAACATTCTGGCTGCATTTCTTCCAGGACAGATTCGTTAGTTCTTTTAGCAGCCCATGGTACTTTCAGCATTCTTCACCAATACCACAATTCAAAAGCATAGACTCTTCTTCGGTCTTCCTTATACATTGTCCAGCTCTCACATGCCTATGAGGTCATTGGATATACCATAGCTTGTGTCAGGAGCATCTTATTCTTCAAGGAGATATCTTTGCTCTTCAGCACCTGAAAGAGGTCTTTTGTAGCAGATTTTCCCAATGCAATACGTTGTCTGATTATCTTGACTGCTGCTTCCATTGGTGTTGATTGTAGACCAAGTACTATGAAGTCTTTACCAACTTCAATATTCTCTACATTTATTGTGATACTGCTTATTGGTCCAGTTGTGAGGATTTTTGTTTTCTTTAT
>NW_006938169.1:0-549 GCF_000298275.1 Orycteropus afer afer | reverse complement strand
TACCTCAGCCTGAAAGGGTAGGACCATGGCCTTTGGTGGTGGAACCATCACAGCCCCCTAGGTTTCAAAGAGCCAGACCTTCACCAACTTGGTTCTGGAGTCTGGGGCTACTTCATGTGAGTCAGTGGGATGGAGCCATAGTCGCTGCCCAAGAGTGAGGGAGTGGGGCTGCCATGCCCAAGAGGGAGAGGAACGGGACCGGCCAGGCCAAGGGGGTGAGGTCGCCACTTGGAGGAACTAGGGGACTGGAGCCACCCAGTGAGAGAGATCTGTACAGATGCCACCCAATGAAAATCTGTACAGATGCCAAGTTGACAAGGGGTAGAATGATGGTAGTTATGTTTGTGTATCAATTTGGCTGGGCATAGTTGAGTGGCTGGGCAGCTGGTGGTAGTTATTCCCCACAATGAGACTGGCAATCAACTCCATGGTGGGATCTGCCACAAACAGCTGAGTAGCTGCCTTTGGGATGTGGTCTTCTTCCTGTATATAAGGAGAAGCCTTGGGACTGGTCTCTAGCCTATGGCACCTTGAACCTTGCATGAAGCC
>NW_006938168.1:1945-2438 GCF_000298275.1 Orycteropus afer afer | reverse complement strand
CAAGGAATTTTTGAATTTCAATTTTTATTTCATCTCTTCCCCAGTCTTTCTCAAGGAGGGTGTTGTTCAGTTTCCAGGTGTTTACACTTTTTCTGTTGATCTTCCCATTGTTGATTTCTAGTTTTAAAGCATTATGATCTGAGAAGATGCTTTGCAGTATTTCAATGTTTTTAACTTTATGAAGGCTTGCTTTATGGCCTAACATATGGTCTATCATGGAAAATGTTCCATGTGCCCTGGAGAAGAATGTATATTGTGCTGCTGTTGGGCGAAGTGCTCTGTAGATATCTATAAGGACAAGTTGGTGAACTGTATTGTTTAGCTCTTCTACATCTTTGTTGAGTTTCTTTATAGTTTTCTATCTTTCAATGAAAGTGGTGTATTTAAGTCTCCCACTATGACTGTGGAGTCATCTATTTGGCTTTTCAACTATTTTAAAGTCTGATTTGTGTATTTTGGGGCCCTTTCATTGGGTCCATAGATATTTATTATG